>NW_026515871.1:0-157425 GCF_023601865.1 Aspergillus affinis
CCAAGGTCGTGAGCAGATCCTTGGTCCCGAGCATCCTGATACTCTTACCAGTGTCAGCCAACTGGGTTGGGTGCTTGCGCGACAGGGCAAGTATGAGGAGGCAGAGGCCATGCACCGACAAGCACTCCAAATTTATGAGCAGGTCCTTGGTCCTGAGCATCCTGATACTCTTGCCAGTGTCAGCAATCTTGGTTCAGTACTTGCACGACAGGGCAAGTATGAGGAGGCAGAGGCCATGCACCGACGGGATCTGGCAGGGTCAGAAAAGATCCTTGGTCCTGAGCATCCTGATACTCTTGCCAGTGTTAGCAATCTTGGTTCAGTACTTGATGACCAGGGCAAGTATGGGGAGGCAGAGGCCATGCACCGTCAAGCACTCCAAGGTTATGAGCAGGTCCTTGGTCCTAAGCATCCTGATACTCTAACCAGTGTTAGCAATCTTGGTTCAGTACTTGATGACCAGGGCAAGTATGAGGAGGCAGAGGCCATGCACCGACAAGCACTCCAAGGTTATGAGCAGGTCCTTGGTCCTGAGCATCCTGATACTCTAACAAGCATGCAAAACCTTGCCTTTACTCTAAAACAACTAGGGAAGGTCTCTGATGCCTTGAACTTTCTTAGGAAATGTGCAGGCCTCCGCCACAATATATTAGGCTCGCATCATCCACACGTTATATTCTCATTCAATGCCCTTCGTGACTGGGAAACAGCAGCAAACCAGCCCTCAGAAAGTCAGCAACTACGTGCTTTATTATATAGTCCGCCAAACCTAACCTCGGTGCAAACTATTGCCAAAGATCATATTGCCTCAGCTTCAAAACCCGTCGGCCGCAAACGGCGAGTCTTCATGAATTTCTTCCAAAGACGATGATATGCGGGTTTAATCTGGCGCTGTGTCCTAATTCAACCAAGACTCATGATGCAGCACCTGACTGAACTTGTTGCTGTTGCTAAAATTATACCCTAGTTCATCCTTTCCCCACCTGTAATGAACCTGACTTCTTCCTTTTCAGTCACAAACTACTACACACAAACACAACGCATATGTAACATGCCTGGCGAGATTTATAGTCAAATAGTTATGTATTGCAAGATAGATAAAGAATAAGCATAAAAAAGGTAAAAATTATGGGAATGGTAGTTAATATTCTTTAAGCGTGCGTCCCACGTATTCTGCACTAGAAGAGGTCTGTGTATCAAAACACACGCAGTGTAAAGGAAGCTGAAAATGTAAGAAAATTACAAAACGAGTCATAGCTTGCCAAGCGATTTAATGTCTGGTTTCTCTCATTGAGGGTTAGGTAAATAAACTTGGAATGTTCTAGGTGGGCAGGGCGGTTGTGCAAGCACTGCATCTAGCTCGTGGCGAGCGGCCGATCAACCGGCGGGAAAGGGTCGCCCTCTTTTTCGGCATCGTTGATTGCCGGTCAGATAAGACAGACGTTTATCATGCCTCAAGGAGAGATAGGCTGATAACTAGGGGATTACATGCTAAGATCTTCCCCACGGACCTTCGAAAAGCACCGACTAAACTCCAATCGCACTGGCGTCGTACGGGGGATTCCTTACTTATGTGCCCCCTCCGACCCATTTGCCGGCGGGGAGACGGTTCAGAGCCGTTCTCGACCAACATTAGACTCCATTTCAGAGCTTGATTCTTCAGTGCAGCTACCATGACGGCCCACCCCTCCGCCGATGCGGAGACGCAAGATGTAGGGGAGAAGGTTCCCACGTTGGTAGATCGGGTCGCGGATGAGAAATCGCTCTCCAAGGAAAAGTTTCGAGGTGACACCCACAGCGTGGCCGTCGGAGAACTGGATTCCTCTGGTGATGGGGAGGAATTTTTGCGCATCCACAATCTCCGGCGAGGCGATTTAGAGGAGCTCCTCCAGGACGAGCAAGCACAGAAGCGGCTGGTCCGTCGGGTGGACTGGTTGCTGATGCCGCTGCTTTGCGGCACCTATCTGCTGCAGTACATCGACAAGCAGGCGCTGTCCTACGGCGCCGTTTTCGATCTCTTCGACAACACGGGCATTAGTTCCGACCAGTATTCCTGGCTAGCCAGTATCTTCTATTTCGCCTACCTCAGCTGCGAGTGGCCAGCCAACTACCTGGCCCAACGCTTCCCCACGGGCACCTTCATCAGCATCTGTGTCATCTGCTGGGGCTCGATCCTCTGCTGCACTGCCGCCTCGCACAGCTTCGCCGGACTTGGGGTCTGTCGGTTCCTCTTGGGCGCCTTCGAGGCCCCCATCACACCGTGTTTCATGCTGCTTGTCAGTACCTGGTACACGCGGTCCGAGCAGCCCGTCCGGGCGGGACTTTTCTACTGTTTCAACGGCTTTGGCAGCATCGTCGGCGGTCTGTTGTTCTACGGCGTCGGTCAGGCCAAAGGATGGGATGTCTGGCGCATCATCTTCATCCTCTGTGGCGGCATCACCGTCTGCTGGGGAGTCGTTTTATTCTTCTTCCTGCCCAACACCATCGTCAGTGCCCAATTCTACACGGTCGAGCAAAAGGCCCTGTTGGTTGCCCGGAGCTACGGCAATCAAACGGGCAAGCAGACACGCATGATCAAAACGCCACAAGTCTGGGAGGCGCTGTCCGATCCGCAAGTCTGGCTTCTCTTCTTCTTTGTCTTGTTGAACGAGTGCGTCAATGGCGGACTGGCCAACTTCGGCAAGCTCATCGTCAAGGGATTCACGGGGGGTGACGCCCTCTTGACCACTGTCTATGGTATCCCGTACGGGGCCTGGCAGGCCGCATTCATCCTCAGCGGATCGTGGCTGGCCACACGGTTCACCAATATCCGGACGTACGTCATGATCGCCTACGTCTGTCCGACGCTGGTCGCCGCGTGTTTGTTCTGGAAGCTGCCGCGCGACGGGAGCCAGGAAAACGGACTCTTGATGGCGTACTATATTGTAAATCTCGCGACCCTTCCCTGAACGCGTTCCGTGAAGACCCCCTGACTGACCAAATAGGCTCCCTCATTTGTGTCCTCCCTCGTGCTAGCGCTCCAGCTGCCGGCGATGAACGTCAGCGGCTACACCAAACGGGTCACTAGCACCTCGTTTGTCTTTCTAGCCTACTGCGCTGGAAACATCATCGGCCCGCATGCCTTTCTCTCGACCGAGGCCCCTGTGTACCAGACCGGCTGTAAAGTTATCATCGCATGCACGTGCGGTCAGGTAGTCATCGCCGTCGCACTCCGATCGCTGCTCGTTCGGCGGAATAAAAAGCGAGATGAGCAAGCTCGTCACGCAGGACCGGGGACCGTCAGTGGAATGGGTACGGATGGATCCGTTTTGCAAGATCTGACTGATTTCGAGAACCGCAAGTTCCGATACTGCTATTGAGCGCTTTGATTTCTGGTTTATTCTGAGCCAATATACCTGCAATATGCCATGATAACGAAGTACGACAGGAGATGGTTGTTCTAGTCATCTTGTCAGTCATTTTATACTAGGAAAATAACAAAGAAAACATCATCTTCTCAGGGCTGGTCATCGTAGATGAAGGGCGTGAGATGCGTCGCGGAGAGGAGGGGAGAGAGAGATGTGACGAACTGACCGAGAACCACTATATAGAGCGATGCGCGTACCAAGTCGTTGACTTGGTATTCTGGTCTTTTTAGTAGCTCAGTTGGTAAAACGTCCAACAGACCTACTAAACGGTCTTGGCGGGTAGAAGCGCACCTACTCACTGCCAAGCCCGTGACAAGAGAGAGGGAGACGACGCGCCCGCGTACGAGTGCCTAGTGCCTAAGGCAGCAGATCCAAGCAAAAGCACGTGATCCACTCGCCGCGTCAGGCATCCAGGCTGCCGTCCCAGGTTCATGTTGTATGAAGATCGAATGCTTGTAGAATCTCTTGTCGTCGCTCCGGTCTGTGTCCATGAAGCTTTGAAGAATGCTTTGTCTATCAACTAGCAGGGTATACCGTCTTCAAGAACGCGGTGGGTATATATTTATCACGGAAGCTACAGGAACACTAACACTAACGCAACAACAAATGCAAACTCCAAGAACCTAGCAGTAAACATCCTTAATTACTCCAATGTCCCGAATACCTTTTCAACTTATCCGTAATCAACCGAGTCTTGATTGCAGCAATAACTTTTGACAGGGCGGTGGTTCCTGGTCAGGCAGCGAGGCCGCCGGCCGGCCGGACACCACGTGACTCCTGTGATTTGTTGGAACATCGGGACGTACCCTTCCGCCTGCCCTGGGGTTCGAGCTCGCTTAGTCATCACTTAGTAAGCTAGATATCTTCGATAGTTGGCCACATCGGCCACCCAATATACAACACATCCATCGTTTCCACAGGTTATGACCCCTCTAAGCTCAAGGAATTCGACTTCTTGCTAGATCAGGATATGCAGAATCGATTCCTGAAGCCCTGAGCAACTTGCTATACCAATTTTCTGCACCCTAAACCCGTACGAGGGGGGGCAGCATCAATTTCGTGGATTTACCCCTGGATCGGGACCACAACAAAAGCACCTTTTGCTAGAATGCCACCAAAAGCCTCACGAGGCACCAGATCAAACGAAATACCATTTCAAATGACAACTAGACACCATACATATGCGCCGGAGACACCCATATCTACCGACCGAAGATCGAACGATTCAGCCGACAAAGAACGATCGGGAGATCAACCATCTAACATGATGGAAGACATGCGGGCAGGATTACTCCGTCAATTACGTGAGGAGATGGCCCAGCAATTACGAGAAGAAATCAGGCGTGAAATGCATGCAGAGCAACATCAGCCCTCTACACAGCAGCAACACCAAGAAACCAATCGGGATACCTCCTACGAGCGAAATGCGGAGATTAGACAACTAGATCTTGTATACCGTGAGCAGGAACATATCCGGAAATTGGCCAAATCAAAGTTTGGAACCAGAAAACCAACTACTTTGAATGGAAGAGACAACTACACCACATGGCGCGATTCAATTCAAATGGATGCCCATATGATCGAGGCCAAGGAAATCCTTGATCAAACCAACCCACCAGACGGCAGCAACGAAATTGATATTGCCAGATGGCAGACAAAGAACGAGATCCTACATACAAGAATTCTCCAAACAATTGCATCCCATGTTCGAGAAACAATCAGCTGGGAAGATTCAACGCTAGCAGCCGAAATATGGGCTAGGATTACATCAACCTATGGCCTATCTGCAGCAGAGGAGCGAATTATGACTGTAAAAGCCCTATTGGATATCAACCCTCAAGGCAACTATCCAGCAATGATACGTGACTTTCAGCGAATTGCAGCAAAGCTCCGCAGAATGAATCTAACAACCGATGATTTGATTCACGATATTTTCATTTGTTCCCTAGGTCAATGGAACCAGAACTTCATTCGTACAAAGCTAGATGAGTTCTATTCCAGCGGCCGAGGACCGATCAAGAACCTGAACATAGCAACTCTTGCAGATCAACTAGTTGCTCGTGCACCTTCCTCAGCATCAAGCAACAAATATGTTCCTCAGAATCCTCAAGAATTCAAGCTTGAGACAAAACTCCGATTGAGCCCTACTGAATTGAAAGATTCTCCCCAAACGAAACGTGATAGTCAGGATCAAAGATCTACACGTACAAAGACACGATGTCAAGCATGTGGTAAAGGATACCATAAGCCAGATGACTGTTGGACACTTCATCCAGAAAAGGCTCCCAAACGCCATGAAAATCCAACATCAAATGCAACCACAAGTGATGAAAAGAATCAAGCAATCAGCAAGGAACTAGTTCTACGGAACAATTCCCAAGCAAACTCGATTATTGTGACCCAGATTAAGAAGCCTAATGAACCTCAATGGCTCTTAGATACTGCTGCAGACTTTCACGTATCAAATCGATATGATATATTCAGCAACCTCCAAGAATACAATGCAGCAATCGATGATGCTGGTAGTCATACACACCGGATTGCCGGAATCGGTACTATATCTGTCTATGGTATAGAGATCTCTGATGTTCGGTATTCACCAACTATGAAGGCGAACCTGCTATCCTTCCGTCAGCTGGATAAGCAGAATTTTGACATATCTCTACTCGGTGCAGTCAATGAGAAGTATTTCCTTATTAGAACACCTACAGGAGCGTCTCTCAGTGCTCACCCAGAGGAGAATACAGACCTTTATCAGGTCAAACCAATTGCGTGCGCAGTGAAATCAGAACACCGTACGAAAGATGTGCAAAGGAATGATCAAAAAGAAGACAATCCTGCTGCATTACCTACAGCAACTATGGAGGAATGGCATCGACGCCTATCCCACATCCATTTTCGCGCGATACTGAAACTTGCGCAACAGAAGATCTTGAAGATAAAAGGCCCAAAGACTTTAGCTTTCTGTGATATCTGCAGTCAAGCAAAACAGAAAAGACAGAGTACCAAGGACCCTGCTTCACGTGCCACAAAGATCCTGGCACGAATTCACATTGATATCGCAGGTGGTGGCGCCACATTAGATTGCAAAGATGAGGAAGCACCGCCAGGTATCAAGAATATTCGCTATTTTATGCTGATTACTGATGATGCCACTCGATTCCGATGGGTTTATACTCTTCGTACAAAGGATGAAGCTATTCCTACCTTTCAAGGATGGCTCAAGCACATTAAGAATCAAGGATTTAACTCACCAGCTTTCGTCCGAAGTGATCGCGAATTCATTACTGAAACAGTTAGAACGATCTGCCAGACCTATGGCATTGTTTGGGAACCCACTACAGCCGATTCTCCATGGCAAGATGGTGTAAGCGAGCGTGGAATTCAAACGGTTCTGCAACGTACGCGTGCAACCCTATACGATTCTGGATTACCACGTTGGCTCTGGCCACAAGCTCTACAGACTGCTGTCCATCATCTAAATCGAACTTCCACGAGAGTCCCACTGTACAATGACCGAAAGCCTATGGCACCAATAAGTGATCCCAATATTCAACCATGTACGCACATTACGCCATATTCAGCTTGGACGAATGGTACTGCTGATATCAAGCATCTTACCAAGTTCGGTTCACCTGCTTGGATGCACCTTCATGGAGCTTCAAAGTCTGCAGGCAAGCCAACAAGCAAGCTTGATCCTCGTGCAAAGAAAGTCCATGTTGTTGGATACCAAGGCTCCCACATTTATGTTGTCTGGGACCCTGAGATCAATCAGCTTCGCCAAACCAGCGACATTTCGATTAATGAGGAATTCAAACCTCTATTACAGAGATCTGAGACCAACGAACCTTCTAAGGTCTCAAACACCAGAGAAGACTTGCCCACAGAGGATGTTACAGCTATTACCTCTAGAGATGTGTTTTATCGACCAGCCAAAGGATTTGCAATCCTTAAATCAAGTGAATCACCTCTTCCCGAGCCAAAATCGTACCGCGAGGCTATCCAAGGCTCTGAATCAAAGCAGTGGCTTGAAGCAATGCAGGAGGAGGTTAACACCTTGAAAAGAAAACATTGTTGGGACTTAATTCGAAAGTCTGACATGCCTGCTGGCACACGCGCCATACCAGGCAGATGGGTTTACAAGAAGAAACTCAATCCTGATGATTCAATTCGTTACAAAACACGATGGGTTGTTAGGGGAAATCTCCTTGATAAATCAACTTTTGAAGGGACAACATACGCTCCAGTTATTGATCCTATTACCTCTCGTATCTTGCTTGCTGTCAGCGCCCAGAAAGGCTGGCATATCATTCAAGCAGATGCAGTTCTTGCATTTCTGAATGCAAAGCTAAAAGGTCATCCAATCTATATGCACCAACCGCTCGGATTTACCGAAGGGGAACCAGGCACTCTAGTTTGTTCACTCCGTCAGTCCCTTTACGGCCTTACTCCGTCTGCACGCCTATGGTATGATGATCTACGAGCTTATCTCGAATCTATTGGATTCAAAGTTTCACCTCATGACTCAGGTCTATTCGTACATGCTACAAAGAAGCTGTATATCACCACTCATGTTGATGACTTCATGATTATTGGAGAAGATGCTCAAGATGCTACACAAGCACTTGAAGACCTGAAATCTCGATTTGAAATTAAAGACGTGCCTGAAATCAAACGATATCTAGGCATGAATGTTAAGTTAATCCCTACGGGCATCCAACTGTCACAGGAAGACACTATCAATGAATTGATTGATTCTTTCGGGCTACACGATGCTCACCCAACCAAGTCACCTCTTGATCCTGGAACCGTCATTGATGATTCTCCAGATGTGACAATCAACATCAAGGAATTTCAGCGCGGCACAGGCAGCCTGCAGTATCTCGCTACAAAAACTAGGCCAGATATTAGTCGAGCAGCTTGCTTCCTTGCAGAATTCAATGCAGCACCTACAGCGAAATGCTGGGCAGCCCTTATGCATGTAATCAAGTATCTAAAGGGCACGCGCACCCTCGGGATCAAATATCAACATAATCCTACAGCTACAGCTGGCACAGGAACCCCAGAAGCTTACAGTGACTCTGATTGGGGAGGTCCGCACACCAAAGCCCGCAAATCAGTGGGTGGATACGTTTTCAAGCTTGCAGGAGGACCAATTGCCTGGCAAGCAAAACGTCAAACATGTGTAGCAACTAGCTCTAACGAAGCTGAGTACATTGCTGCATCAGAAACTTCACGAGAAGCCTGTTGGATCCGTGAAATCATGAAAGATCTTCGATTGTTCAACGAATCACCTGCGCCTTGCATTCCGATGCATATGGATAACAAAGGAGCTATTGACCTCACTACCTCTGACATGCAGACTAAAAGGTCAAAGCACATTGATATTCGATACCATTACACGCGTGATATGATTGATCAAGGCATCATTCAAGTCAAGCAGATCCCTACAGCCGATATGGTTGCAGATGGCTGCACCAAGCCTCTGGGATCTGAAGCCCACTCTCGTTTTGTTCAGCTACTTGGTCTTCAACGTGAAGACAAGTAATCTCTGTATTTACATTCGTTTTCATTCGTTTTCATGATGACTCGCTCGCTCGAGGGGGGGTGTTGGAACATCGGGACGTACCCTTCCGCCTGCCCTGGGGTTCGAGCTCGCTTAGTCATCACTTAGTAAGCTAGATATCTTCGATAGTTGGCCACATCGGCCACCCAATATACAACACATCCATCGTTTCCACATGATTCTCTCTCTTGCCTTCTCTCTTGCTCTCTTCTTGTATCTGTGTATACGGCTCTAGGCATTGTAGTAGTACATCGTGCAGCCTGAGTTCCCAACAGTCTCGATTTTATTTTGTATTACTCCGTTCCTATCCAACCATTATTCCATTTCCTTTCTGTGGTTGCCGGTAGATGCAGCACAAGAACTTATATATATCTCTCTTCCCTAACATTGGATCTTTTGGCCTAAACATATCGTGAAACCAACCATCACCCTTCAGCCAGTCTTCTGCACAGGTAGAAGATAATTCCGTAGGTACAGTACGTGCTACAATTGTATATACCTTACATCTTCATAGACAGACAATATTCGTGATTCAACTCAATTATGCAATTAACTTTACTTTCTAAATGTTTATATACATCAATTATACATGTACATGCTTCCTAGACCCATTCAACGTAGCTCAGCTGATACCAAATACCGAAGATTTCAAGTACGATCACGCATTGTTGGCGCACGAGAAACTGGCACTGCTGGGGTTATCGTGCAGCGCTTTACCCGAGACATACAGACCAAGTCCACACTATGATATATTAGCATGCGTTCAGAATAGACAGGCCGATGCATATATGCAGGGAAAGAGAGCAACATACCACAGTGCACGCAATGCCAATAATGATTAGGTTGAGGATCGTAAGTAAGCCTTTACGTAGGGAGGAGAAATAGCGTCCTTTGTTGAGGAAGAGCCAGAAGAAGCCGCTAGCGCCAACTGTTACATATTGTTAGTATTTGGCTTCCACTGAGGGAAAATATTGGGGAACCAGAATGGAAAACGTACAGGTAAACCAGCTGGCAAACAGCGATGCCTAGAACATGCAAGTTAGTCTCGATATCACCTCAATGAGCAAAGGTAAAACTAACCACTAGACTGAGAAGGTTGCTGAACACGGGAATAGCTTCGGCAATAACCCAAGCAATGATCCAAAGTGTCAGAGAGAGCAGCACCCAGGATCCGGTGGCCACCAGGTCCTTCTTGTGCATCCGGTCGCTGTTCCGGAAGATACGCACGTAGACATACTTGCAGACAAGATGGCCAACGACGACACCGCCGATGATAATCTACGATATCGTAAGCATTTGTCTAAATAAAACCAAGAGATCGAAGACTTACCGTCGGCAATGCAATACCATAAGCAACCTTCCGCACGATCGGACTGGCCGATCCCAAGGCGGGCGAAGTCACGTCGTCACCGGCATAGATGTAGATCACGACAGCAACGACAACGTATAGCGTGGTGTCAGTGGTTTGCAGCAGGAACAGAGCCTTGGGGTATTCCTTGGGGTCTTTTAGTTCGGATATAAAACCGAAGAAAGCCACATTTCCGGCTGGATCTCCATGTTAGCAAATTTCCCAACAGGCCAAGGAACTTGAACATACCGAAGGAGAAAACAATGTTGCAGACGGCCAGGAAGGCCTTGTAAAGACTGGTATCGACAGTGGCGTGGATCGGGCCATCCCATGGTTTATTGACACCGACACCAACCATGGCGATGATGACAGCCGAGACGATACTGACGAAAGCTAACAAACGGGTTAAAGATACATACGATGGGATTGCCAACACCGATCAGACAACTTACAAGCCACTGAAAGATAAGACAATTTGGTCGCCGTCCGCGGCAAGCAGAGGAGATACGAAACGACCAGGCTGATGACACCAAACACAATAGAGCAAGTGCCATGATCCGTGATCGAGTTCATAGCCACGGTAAAAGTCAGGATGTGGCTTGCCATGATAAACACCAGCAGCAAAAGCTGGCCGGTGCCCATAATTTCACGGCCGACAGCACCCAAGAGCACTTCACCAGCATCAGCCATACTCTGGATGTGCGGGTAGCGCTCCCGGAATTGTCCAATGACATAGCCGGTATAGGTAGCAATAGCGCCAATACCAATAATCAAGATAATGGCCCTGGACAAGGTTAGTAAACCCCTAGGTCAGGTCTCAGATAAACCAAGCACTTACGGCACAAGACCCAGAGCAGCCACCACTGCAGGCAGGGAGAGGATTCCCAGAGACACGGTCTCAGCAACCATCACTAAGATGGGTCAGTAATTAATTAACACGGCATATAAACTACGACAGGACTCACTGAAGCCGCATTGCCTAAACAATGACAGTTAATATATAAACAGCGGTGTTGCGTGCTAACAGGAGATGCACTTACCACCAGCTCAACACTTTGTACTTCACCTCGGCATACTCCTCGTCTCCGAAGGTATCCTGAGTGGTGTCGAGCGGATCCCGAGAGGTTTCAAGCGGATCCTTCTTGTCATGCTGCTTCTCAGCATCATGGGTGCCGGCCTCGGCCTCAAAATCGTACTGGTGAGTTGCTTGCATTTCTGCTGGTGTTTTGATGATTTGAATGTCAGGGTGCGTGAAGAGAAAAGGATTTGCTGCCGGGAATCAGATTCAACAGATTTTCTTTCCCATTTAACAAACAGAAAGGAGAGTTTCCGAATCTCTGCCGCACTGGCTAGTCGCGAAGAGGGGACAGAAAGAAAAGAAAAAAAAAAAAAAAAACAAAAACCGAGACCCACGAACAGAAGAGAATAATGGATATACCGATAACCTACTGGGCCATCCGACCAAGTCAAGGAAGCTAGCTACAGTGGAATCGCGAGATAAGGGAAAGCCGACAAAGAAAGTTCCAGGATCCAGGATCCAGAGCCAGCGAAGAGCTGAAACAACCACCGCCGATGGCCTGACTCACCCAGACCGTGAAATTCTGCAAATTCGGTGCCTGAGTGTGTGGGAGTCGCCGCTTTTCGTTAGGTAATGGGTGGCCCAAGGCATCCACCCCACGTGGGGCGCCCGCCAGGGGGTGTGTTCGGGGCCAATGGGAAGCCGCGGCAAGCTACAGCCGCCCGCCACCACGCTAGCCTGAATGGGCTAGATGCATGGGTCCTGCAGAATCATCATCCAATCACTGCTGATATATTCTGCCGGGCGGGACCTCGGCTGTTCGATTGGGCGATCTTCCTTGTTCGGGATGGAGATGCTCTCGCGATTCCACCTCCCTTGAACTATTCGAAGCATGCTCGATCGGATGGAGTCTTGTCTAGCTCGATTCCGGTTCTCAAAGGTTATTTCTGCTCCGTGGTCTCCATCTGCTAGACGAACCTGCGTTCGAGCCTGCCGCCCCTATCGCAGGGATCGACATACAGCTGTTTCGTCGGTGGACTCAATTAATAATGGAATCTGGCCGAGAGGGTCTGGGGCCGGGAATTCCTCGATCAGATACATGGGCAGATGAAAGAATTTTCCTTTACACGTGTGCCTTGGACTTGGACACGGTTTGATATCGAACCCCGGACTAAACTGGACTGGGAGCAATGAAATAGAAGGCATTATGAGTTCCACTAGGTTATCCATAGGACATAAGTAAAATAGTATATCGGGTATAAACGACAGCAATCTACTCCCCTTCAGCTTTCGGTCATCGCCGAAAAACCACGAAAGGAAAAACGAAAACAGAACCACAGAGAAACAACAAATTAGCTCATACACGTCCATCACAGCACATTAAACCACAACCTATCTAACGCAGCACACATACTAGAATCTCCCCGTCCCCTTGGCACTATTTATCCCCTTGGCGGTCTACTCATAATCGTAGAGCTGTTTCTGCGGCGGCACGTCGCCCCGCAGAATATACTTCCTGAAATACCACGGCAACATCCCCCAGTAATGGTTGATGTGTCTGCGCGTCGGGATGGAGAAGACCTGGTCCAGTTCTTCCAAAGACAGCGCTTTGGTTTCGGGAAGGCAGAAGTAACAGAAGATCCAGCCGAAGAAGTTCCACGCCGCGTACCATCCGAAGGCACCTTGCGGGGTGAAAGCGTCTCGCAGCGGCAGCCACGTGAGGGAGACGATGAAGTTGAAACCCCAGGTGGTGGCCGTGGCGAAGGACATACCTACATCACGGATATACAGAGGCTAAAGAGGTCGATTAGTCGCGAAAAGTATGCTCCGAACAGAGAAAAGAAACTTACGAAGGCTTCTGCAGAATAGGTGAAAGGTACCGGACCTTCACCGGGCGAGTACACAATCATGTACAGATAGATACCCGTGGCCACGCAAGCGGTTCGGGCCGTTTGCGAAGATTCAGGGATATAGAAAGAGAAACCGGTGAAGAGGAGGAAGAGCGACATCAGCGGGAACGTGGTCAGCAGCAGGTTCCGACGACCGAAGGTGTCGATCGTGTAGACGGCGGGCAAGGCGAAGATCCAGTTCGTGATACCGCAGCCCAGCGAGGTGACCAGGGCCACGCGACGGGACAGACCGGCATCGCGGAACATGGACGAGGAGTAATACATGATAGCGTTGACTCCGCAGAACTAATGAACGAAAGAGTCAGATTGCTACCGAACAAACGAGAGCTGCCAGAGGAACATACCTGCTGCATGAACATGACGAAGAAGGAAGACTGGGCGGCACGGCGGTTACGAGGCACGGTGAACATCTCCCGCCAGAGCTGCTTGCCCTCGCGCATCTTCTCTTCAATCTTCAATGCCGAGTGAATATAGTACAGGTCTCGAGCGGCCTGGAATTTTGAAGGACGCAGTTGACAGAGCGCGTTGAATGCATCCTGGTAGCGGTTCCGGATCATATACCATCGAGGGGACTCGGGGCAGAAATAAACCTGTGTACAAACAACCATTGGGCTGAAATGGAATTAGTCATCAGGGTTGAGATGGATATGAGAAAGGGACATACGGAATAGCAGTAGATCCTAGCATCAGTCGCCAATTCAGACCGACGAGGCTATCGCTGTGCACGTCCATGAAAGCGACCGACGCGATATAACCCAGCATGATACCGAAGGCTGTCCACATCTGCCACATCATCACCAGCGCGCCACGGATGTTAGACGGCGCGCACTCAGCACCGTACACGGGGGTGGTGGTGGATTTGGCACCGACAGCGAACCCTAGCAGGAATCGACCCAGCAACAAGTTCCACCAGGTGTGCGCCGCAGCCATCCAGAAGGAGGCGGCAAAGGAGATGAAGCAAGAGATGAAGATACAGCCCCGACGGCCAAACCAGCGATTCAGCGGCGCGGTCGTCCAACACCCGATGACGGCTGAGCAGAGATACGGCGCGCCGTTCAACAGGCCCTGCTGCCACCGATTGGTGACGTTGAACTCGTCAAAGTAAAACTCCTGCGCACCGTTGACGGCGGTTTGATCCATACCCTGCACGATAGCGGATCCAGCACAGAGAACTACATGACATTAGCCAACTCGAAAGGCCCCAATGTTGAGAGGGGAGGATGGGGGCTTACTGGTCATGAAGTACATCATCCATGGCTGGTGCCAGCGATGGGTCTTTTCGCGTCGCAACAGCTCTTTATCGCGTTCCTCCAACCCGTCCAACTGCTCGAAGATCTTCGGGTCCTGGGCCACTAGAGCGCCTTTCTTGAGATCCTCCAAGATATGCTCGAGGTTCTTTTCGCGGGCAAACTCCTCGACATCGCGGAACAGCTCCTCCTGGGACAGACCGGCAAGAGGGTTCTTGAGCTTCTTGTTCTGGGTCACCGGGGCAGCGTGATCTTTCTTCACATCGCGCGACCACTGGCGAGCCAGGTCCGCTGCATTCTCTTTCTCAATGGAGACAGACGACTCCAGGTGGTTGGAGGTCTCGACGGGAGCCTCAGGGTCGGAAGGTTTCTCACCCATGGCGAGGGGTCAATGAGGGGCAGATCGAGATCGAAGATCAGAAGAAAGACGATAGGCAAATGAGAGGGCACAGAGGAGAGAAAATTCTGGGGCAAGAGACATGCCCAGGGAGGCGATGCGGGCGCTTTTAACGTCGCCCGTTTGCCTCATGCAACAAACAGGGGGGTTAGCCATGGATGACATGCAACCTTCAGGCTCGAATAGAACAAAAGGGAAAAAAGGAAAAAGTTCTCCAAGGCTCCATCCCCGCAGAAAGTGACTGGTCTTTCTCCAGACTCCAGACTCACTCCTCGGGAGGGTCTCCCCACCGTCTCCAGGCCAAGAGGCTTAGAGTCCAAAGAAACGCAGCGTGGCGCTCTTAGGCTGCAGATGGCTTAATCCTGGCCGTCAGCCTGATGGGTTGAGGAGGGCGCGACGGCCAGTTCCGTGCAACCAGACCGGTTAAAAATGCCGCGTACGACGTCGACGGCGCAGGGGCAGGGCTGGTAGTGCTGGAAGATGGCCGAGCTTTAAGTCGGTGGCGCCGAGGGTTAAGTCGGTCTTCGTGTTGAGCCTTAAGTGTTGAACCAGTCGATATTGAACGGGAAAACCGGCGCCAAGATATACGAGACTGGGGAATCTGGGGGAGACAAAAGAGGTAAAAACAACTGGTCGATCCGAATGATGTTCTCATGAGTCAGACACGAGATTGAACAAACAACAGAGAAAAGCAGGCCACCCCTCCGACAGAACAGCGAATGCAGCAGGCAGAGAGTGCTCGGCATGCTTGGCGCCGAGGGAGTTTGACCAGTCATTGACAGCCAAGAGAAAAGGCCTTTGTCGAGTGATGATCCTGTCCATCTGTGGCAAGAAGTCTGCATTGCCATTCCAGCCTGACGGGAAAGAGGTCAGCTTGACCGGGGTAGAGGTTTTCTTGGTCCCCGTTGGCAGTACCTTGACGAGAGCCGGAATAGCAGAGACCGGGACAAAGGATTCTCGACTCCGGGGACCGAATCCTAGGGATGTTGCACGGCAGAAAAATGGGGGCTGAAAGATTATTCCGTGGCTAGGAATTTCCGGATCGGCAGATTGACAGGACAACATGACGCATCTCCTTCTCAGCGACAGATTCCAAGAAGTGCATACACAGAAATAATTACCGAACGGGCAAAGGTGTGCTTCTCTTGACCAGACACCACATGTTTCGCGCGTTCCACGTGGACTCTTTCGTTGATGATTTAAATCAAAAGACTTGAATATGACATGATGGGCTTCAAATTTGCATGCGGACGCTCAGCAGATGACCTCGACGCCATGGCCTGAGCGACGCCAAGAAGGGCGTTTATTCGGAGCGGAATTTCAGGGTGGTATTGGAGGATTAGAAGGATGGGTTCGCATTGATTAGAGGCTGGCTTTCGCTATTTATTAAGAAACCGACCTTGAATGAGGATTGACCCGATCTGCCCTCCAATTAAAAAATCTCTGCATAATACTCTAGGGAGTTGACGAGCAGCACCTCCAAGTACTGTACGAGTACGCAGGAGACATGCGACGAAGAGGGCCAACAAAGACCAAAGAGGGATACAAAAGACCGCGTCTTGGCCCCAAGACAATTTTAGCTAAGGAATTGCCGTGATTGGGAAGTCCAAGACTCCAAGACCTCCGGTCATTGAGGTAGATTGCATGAGATCATCCTCGTCCGGTCCGTTTGTCATGCCCAGAATCTCCCCTTTGGAGGCGAATACGATGACAGCTAGGCGAAGGAATCCAGGGTCTGGGCGGGTGTCCCAGCGTCCAGAGGCAGGCTACGAGCACCGGAGAATTGTCAAGTTCTCCAGTCTTTCGTTTCCACGTCTGCATGTCGTTGAGAATTAATCAAGAAGACTTTGCTCGGTCGCACACGTGCCCTGAGAAACCCTACCTAGTACCTAGCATCCCCTTGCATGCCCGTTGGTGACGACCGTACATCGCGGCTCTCATGGTGCCCTGTGCAAAGCACTTACGCTTTAATCTCCAGTCGCTGTGGTTGGCTGAAGCTCGAGAACAGTGCTTGCGCTAGGATCAACAGCTGTCCGTTGTGTAATAATGGGGTACGCCGTATTGCTCGAGCAGTGTCCTGTCTATAATTATTTAGAGGGTGCTTTGAAGCCAGAGGCAAGCTTCGCAGTACATGAATAGTACTCTGTATCTTAGATTTGACATGTCATTCGGTTCATCCCAACTCCACTGTTCAATCTTGCTGGCTCTGCGGTCGCGCGCGCAGCTCCACCAGAGCCAAGACCCGGACAAAGTCTACCCAAGACACTGCCACCTACGAATTATTGCACAACATTCATTTATAAGGACAGAGAGATTTATGAGATTAAAGAAATTATGAGAGAACGTCATAAGATGTCTTCTAGCATGTGTGACTGCTTCATACGAGCATATTCTAATTGTAACTCGGATTGAGGCAGCGCATGTTGATGTTGCCTGGCAGAGGTATATATATTGCCCTCAAAAGATAGACTCCGTTCAGGGTGTTCAGAAGTTCGCCGACACATCTACGTCATTGAACTGCGAGGCCCAACGCAGGCGCTAAAGTCTATACACCTCTCAGCCACCCGATCCGCATCTCATCCCGTGGAAATCGGGAATATAAAGACAAAAAAGCAACGCATGGGAACGTTTGAATCTGACTGGACAGGTTATAGGTAGTCTTGTCCTCATAATTGGCCAGATTCACGATCCAAAGACTGGAAAACATCGCCACGACGATCCCCCGAATGAGGTAAATCAGCAACAGGTGATCGATCAACCTTACTGGTTGCTGAGCCACTTCGTGTTCACACGTCATCAACGGTTCTCTAGATATAAATCCCATACCGAACGACTGTGCTGAAATGGTAGTCTCAGAACCAAATTTACAGATATCTTTCAAAATGCAACTACCCAAAGATTTCTCGCAGGACGGCCACTCGATCATCTTGGCACTGCGCATAAGCGCCGTGCTGAGCTCGCTTATTGCCTTAATTGTTTTTGCCTGGGCCACCCAAGCCCATAAGAGTGTCTATACCGACTTCAATGGCTCTTCTATGTGCCTCATAGTCATGATAACTGCAAGTGATCGTCGGTGGAGCCCAGCCCTGATTCATTTACTGACGCTCGGTCGGCTTCCCCTAGGTGGCCTATGCTTTTGCCTGGTCTACGGTCGCATTGATCGTACGACTACTGTTCAATCGACCCCTGCATGCGGGCATATACCTTGCCCTGGACTTCCTCGCATTTGGCGCCGTGGTGGGTTCGACCATCTCCTTGCTGGCGATGTTGGAGCCATACGGAATGGACTACCAGTGCGTCAAGGCCCCGTGCGCGGCGAACGTCGGCCAGGTGCAGGCGTTTGGGGCCGCCATTGCCCTTTTGGATGGGTAAGCTCTCGGTTTTAGACCCTCCCGACTGAATCCGGTAGTTTAATCTATTTTGGACCAATCTAGGGCGCTGCATTTGGCGCTGTTTGTCTGGGCGTGCTGGGCGTGTCGTCGATCGACGAGGAAGACGCAGGGGCGGAAGAGGGTGGACGAGCCTTAATTTCCTTCGTTCGTGTGTTTTTGTTGCAGCTGGCGCTGGGTTGAATGGTTGAATCATGTCTAACGTTTAATAACTAATGTTTAATGTTTAATCGCCTGTCATGTCATGGTTCACCGGCAGTGCGTCGAGTCAAACCGGTTTGTCCGGGCAGGGCTAGGGTTAATCTATCCGCCACATGGCCGTTTCATGACAGTTTCAACCTGCTCCCGCAGAGATTTCACCGGCATGCAGGGGGAATATGGGAGATATCAGAATCAGCTAAATGACAGCCGGCTCCACCGGGCTATTTCGGGCCTTTCTGATTGGCAACGGCGGCCAATCTGCAACGCTGGGCTCGGTGGAATTCCTCCGCTGGTTAAGCTTGCTTCGTAGCTTCGCCGACTCCACGGCTTTAAAAGGACGTCAAATTCTCACTCTATTTCCAGATTTTCGAGAGTATCATCTTCATTCTTTCTTCACTCATTGACTGAGTTCTTCATTCCTTGCGCCGGGCCGCATTCATTCATTCTTCCTTTCTTTCTTACCGTCAACTTCATTCATTCTTACATTCAATCTTTTCAACTTCAGAAAAGTACATTCTTTATACATAAAAGATGCCTTCCATCCAGTCCGTGTCTCTCTTGACTTCCCTGCTGGCTGCCACTCGCGTGGCTGCCCACGGCCATGTCACCAACGTCGTCGTCAACGGTGTCTCCTTCGCCGGTTTCGACATTGGCAGCTTTCCCTACATGGAGAACCCCCCCAAGGTCGCTGCCTGGACCACCCCCAACACCGGTAACGGTTTCGTGACCGACTACTCGTCCGAGGACATCATCTGCCACCAGAACGCCACCAACGCTCAGGGCCACATTGCTGTGAAGGCCGGTGACAGCATCAACATCAAGTGGACCGAGTGGCCCGAGTCGCACCACGGCCCCGTCCTCGACTACCTGGCCAAGTGCGACGGTGGCTGCTCCACCGTTGACAAGACCGAGCTCAAGTTCTTCAAGATCGATGGCGTCGGTCTCGTCGACGACTCCGAGGTCCCCGGCACCTGGGGTGATGACCAGCTGATCGACAACGACAACAGCTGGCTCGTGCAGATCCCCGAGTCCATCGCTCCCGGCGAGTACGTGCTGCGTCACGAGCTCATCGCCCTGCACGGCGCCCAGACTGCTGGAGGTGCCCAGAACTACCCCCAGTGCTTCAACCTGAAGGTCTCCGGCTCCGGCACTGACGAGCCCAAGGGTGTCGCCGGTACCTCCCTCTACAAGTCCGACGGCCCCGGCATCGAGGTGAACATCTACTCCTCCATCTCGTCCTACACCGTCCCCGGACCCGCCCAGTACACCGGTGCCTCCTCCATCAAGCAGAGCACCTCCAAGGTGACCTCCACCGGCACCGCCACCGTCGGCAGCGGCGCCGCCGCCAGCACCAAGGTTGCCGTGCCAACGGCCTCCAGCGCCCCCGCCCAGGCTCCCGCTCCCTCCACCCTGGTGAGCGCCACCAGCGCCCCGGCTCCCACTCAGCCCGCCGTCACCAGCCAGCCCCCCGTGGTGTCTACTCCCGTGTCCTCCTCTGTCGTCTCCTCCGCCTCGGCCGCCCCCTCTGGCGCCAACAAGGCCTACGCTCAGTGCGGTGGCCTGAACTTCCAGGGTGCCTCCGCTTGCCCCGAGGGATACACCTGCCACAAGTACAACCCTTACTACTCCCAGTGCATCTCTTCCCAGTAAGCAGTTGATCTGCCGAAGGGGGTTGTTGCATGACAAAAAGCCGTTCGCTTGTTCTGGTGATGTAGGATATTAGGTTGGACAGAAGATAGACTTAATATCAACCTATAACTATTCGTAATCACTTTCAGTTTCAGTAAATTGTCTGCAGTAACTCGCATTGAATTGGTCAATCATAATAAGAACTATAGATTTAAACAAAACAAAACCCAGAAAGCCCAGTAAAAACTCAGCCACGGTCTGTTCACTCAATAACTACTAATAGGTCGCCCTGCCCAGATTATTCGCAAAATTGGCATCCTTAAACGGCACATTCGCATCCCCAAAGTCCGTGTCCGTCAACGCCGTTTGCGCAACCGTAGGCAAACTCTCCCACGCCACCAACGGCTGCTCACCCCCAACCGTGGTCGTCAATCCACACTGGTGGTTAACCGGCCAGACACTCTCGTACTTGATCAACGGGCGCGTCCCTTGCAAGGTGTATCCGTCCGTGGAGCAGTCCCAGCCGCCGTGCGCAGAAGGACACACGGCAACGACGTTGTCGGCCGAGGTGGAGGACGCGTCGGATAGCCAGACGATAACGCCTTCCCAGTCGTGACGGTGGCCGAGCCCAGTGCTAGGCGAGTCCTTAGGCATGTACCATGCGTAGAGCAGGGCGTGGGCGTCGCCAGATGAGGAGTCGCCGGAGCGCACGTAAACTTGACCCGTGCTGGAGGCGCAATCGGCGGAGGGAGCGCCGGAGGGGTTGAGACCGGCACTTTGACTTGTTAGACACAGTATACTCTGTTTCTGATAGTTGAAAATGTGATAGAAAGTTTGAGTTCCGGGGTTTATACGGGACGTAATGATTATACTAACTTGGTGTTTCCGCTCGCATCAACAGCCGGGAATGGCACACACCCGTTCACCACCTTGAGATAGGGCTGATAAGCCTTGTAAACCTCCCCTGTGGTACCAGTGGGCACGGTCTCCGCAAACCCGACGACTTTATCATGATCAATACTGCCCGCTCCGACCAGGGCGACCAGCCCGAGGGAGAAAGCGAGTAGAGAGAAACGCATAACGGCAACAAAAGCCAAAATGACAGCGAAAGGCAAGATTGACAGGATTGACAGACAGATTGGCAAACGGTGACAGCTGAACAGCCTTTTTGAAGGCCGTTGGTGTCCGTCACACCCGTCCTGACGATCAGCCAGCGTGGTGCCAAGATGGACGCTCACTGGCGGAGATACTTGGTACACTAGCTGGGGACTAGTAGTTGGTGGATCTTGGTTCTGCAGGAACTGAGGAGTTGATCATCGGAGAATTTGCGCACGTTTCTCGGAGGAATTCCTTTTTGCATGTTAGCTCTGCATCTCTGGTGTTGTGGTGCATTGAGCTCCGCGGCATTTGGTCTCGTAGATTAACCCGTGGACGGCCTCGCCATGATGAATGGGTATCTTCATCTTCGCGTATATTGATTCTCCATAGTTGCATGACAGGTCTATGGCATTATTCGTCATTTGTATACGCAGTATCAATTAGGAATAACTACTTCGTGCGAGATTATCCAATTGTTTTATGTTCCGCTCCACCACGTGCAGAAAAGTACTATGTGTTCTCCTAACTATACACACCTACTCTATCTAATCCAAACACGCCAATCCTCCCAATCTCTCCAGCACCTCTCCCTGGACCGTCGCATTGGTATCCCTCTTGTCACTCGACTTTCCAACCGACACGCTAGCGTAGCACCCAGACAGGACCGCCTTCGTCTCCGTAGGAAGCCTGTTGCTGCCACACGTTTCCACATCATCACCGGATATCAACGGCACGGCAGTGTGAATTCTCGTCAGGACGAACTTGACATCGCCGACGTTTTCACAGCCATCCTCGAATTTCGGAAAGTTCACATTCAGCCAGGTGCCGTCCGGCAGGTACGGCGCCCCGTTGGCCACGACGCGCTCGGTGAAGTTCGTCGCCAGGTCCGCGTAGAAAGTGCTCGATTCAGGAGTGGTTTCGTTCCACGCCGTGGCCGAGCCCGACCGGCCAGAGAAGGCGAGGGCGGGGACTCCAGCCTCAACGGCCGCAGTGGCGGCGCCGACGGTGCCGGACAAGAAGACAGCGATGCCGAGGTTCGCGCCGACGTTGGGACCCGACACGGCGAGATCGGGCGCGCCGTTAAAGAATTTGGGGGCCAGAGTGTCGATACCGTAGTTCATCGAGGTGACGGGGTACGAGTTGACGTAGTTGAATTGCGGCGACGACTCGTTGTATCCCGTCGCCGGGCTACCGGCGGGACAGCTGTTGTATTCACAGGGCTCGGTCAGAGCAGTAGGTTCTTCGTCCTTGGAGCCTAGTATTGATTTAGCAAACTCGTCTATGCACAAAATTTGCACAGGTCTGTAGGAGGGAGCATACCGGAACCGCTCTTGTTTTCGGCCGGCGCGGAAAGCACCACGGTATGACCGGCGTCAGTCAAGGCGCTGTGAAGGGCGCGGACATTGCTCTCAGCCCAGCCATCGTCGTTGGACGAGATGATGTTGAGTGCGTAGGCGAGAGGTAGCGAGAAGAAAAGGAGCCTCATGATGTTGTCTGGGATACGCCGACTGATCGAAACGGATTGCAGCGACGAGCAGCCATGGCCGTTTTATATCCCGTCCGAGACCGGAGACGCCGTGAGCGGGGATCTCGGAGGCAGCGGATAGTGAACCACGTGGGGAGAAGATGGACGCTGGAAGGAGCGATAATGACAGTCAATCTATCTATCTATCCGTTCGACTTAGGCCATCGTTGAACCCGGAATTGTCAAACCAAACAGCGAACAGAAAAACTTGTCCCCGCGAGCCCCTATACTCCGCTCCGGCCGCACGTTAGTGCAGACTATCATCTCCGAAACGAGTCATGGCGATGTCGATCTGACTGTCGAGTCGGAGATGACGCGGCCAGTGGCCGTCGGGGGTTCTGCACGTGGGAGCGATTTGACAGCTGCTGCTACAGAGGGATCGGGGGAAGGACAGCTCGTATACAGCCTTTAATCTCGACCTAAGGAACATAATCGAAGTTCTACTCCGTCCTAACCACTCTACGAGTATGGAAAAGTAGGGTTCTCTCCAGCAGCTGACAAGGCGTGGGAAATGCCCGGACACACCGCCTCCCCGACGCAGCGATGGTGACGCCTCAGACCAGCCGGAGCCATGGAAAGCTTAACTCTCTTCTCTCATCCTCGTGTGCTTTTCTTCCCCTGAAAACTCTCGACAGAAACATTCTCTCTCTCAAGATGGCCGTCTCGCCATCTGCACCTTCACGTCCATGCCCCGCTTTAGTCAGGAAGATGGCGCGGGTACGGGCTTAGAGGCGCATCTCCCCTTCACTGTCGCGCAGTATGTCTACCCGATGTTCATCGCACTGGCCTGGTGCAACGCCATCGACCTCATCGTACTATGCCTCAACACCTTTAAGCGCTACAAGGGCAGTTACTTCTGGAGCCTCTTCATCTCCTCGGTCGCCATAATCCCCTTTGGCCTCGGATACATCCTACGCCTGTTTAACATCACCTTCACGAACGGGTTTCTAGAACTGGCCATCGTGGATGTGGGATGGAGCGCCATGGTAACGGGCCACTCGCTGGTCCTGTGGTCGCGCCTCCACCTGGTCCTGCATCGCGAACGAGTCCTCAAGGCCCTCCTGTACCTCATCATCTTCGACGGCGTCCTCATCCACTCCGCCTGCTCGGCCATGGAATTGGCACACAACGCCCTCCCGGACTCCCGGCGCGTGACACTGGGGTTCGGCATCATCGAACGCATCCAGCTGGTATGGTTCTGTCTACAGGAACTGCTCCTCTCGGCAATCTACATCCGCGAGACGGCGCGCCTGCTACGCCTTGACCGAGGCGGGATCTCGCACAACGTGCTATCGCAACTCCTCGCCGTCAACGTGGTGATCATCTTTCTGGACCTATCGATCGTGGCGATCCAGTATGCCGGATACTTTACATTCCAAGTGACGATGAAAGCGCTGGTGTACAGCATCAAGTTGAAGCTGGAATACGTGATTTTGGGTCGGTTGGTGGATGTGGCGCATATTCGGTCGCAAGGGGAGACGCCACGGTTCCACATCTAGAGCGTGTCTTTCACATGTTATACTGTACATATGATCGTGCCCGCTAGACATAGAACTGTTCCCAGATTTTGCATTCTTGTGGCAGTTTTCAGCCGATTTATATGATCATATTCAAATGAATGAAGGTCTTGATTCAATTTAACTATGCGAGAAAGAAGGCGATATTTATGCATTTTCAGGGGCTTCTTGATTAGTATAAAACGAGCGAAATTGTATGATTTTGATTATACGATTCAATCTGGATCATGTTAAATAATCGGTCCAGTCAAGCCGGTCAAGCAAGGCGATGACAATTCTTTTCCTGCCGGCAGGATTCATCGATAGCGTGATGCAGTTTCGGCCCCCATCGTTTTTCCCGATCGAACCCGACGACGACGGAGACAGTCTGAGTCAGATTTTCATAGAACTATAAAGTTCACTAGAGCTGCACTTGACGCCATTCTAGGCTGACATCACCATCAACATTCTCAAAACAAAAGACAGTCAATCAGTCAAACATGACCCTCCTCACAGCGCTCGGCCTCAGCGCCAGCCCTCCCACCTCTCCAGTCCCTAACTACGCGCCCTACGCACTAATCTTCAACTTCGTCTGGGCCTACGGACTGCTCTCTTCACGAACACTAAAACAATACTATGGCATCGACCACAACGTCTCCCCCCGACAAGACCTAAGAAAATACGGCGCGGCCGCCGTCTCATCCGGAAAGATCACACAGAAGCAACTCGACCGACTACATCGGAACGAAGCAGCGCATGCGAACGCAGTAGAGAACTACACGCTGCTGGTCGGAGCCGTGAGCATGGCCAGCTGGGCCGGGGTGGAGAGCACGATCATCAATCGCAGCGTAGCGGTGTACACGCTGGCGAGACTGGCTCATGCGGCGGTGTATATCGGGATTGATCGGTCGGGATGGAGTCAGTTGAGGGGGATTTGTTGGTGGATTGGGAATTTGAGTTGTTTGGGGTTGTTGTGGAGGAGTTTTCCTTCAATTTAATCGTTGTTGAGTCTACCGGAGTGTGAGTGGAAGGTCTGTAAGTGGGTAGGGAGTAGTATAGGAGTTGTTTGGATAAAAGATATTAAATTCAGGTCTATCCGGAGAAGATTAAAATAAAAACTACAGCTACATGGTCTGAACCCAATCAACAAAAACAAATCATCAGATTAGGTATCATGCGTCGTATCAACTGACGGGGTTCCTTTTGCCGCCCTATACACTCCCATCCCATATACATACAATGGCAAATAAAAAAAGATCGAGAAAAAAAAAAAGACAAGTGATTTAGCGTCGGTTGACGCAGCACTTGATACCCGACTTGGCCAGGAAGAACAGCGATCCGAAGAATCGGAAGAACGACAGGCCCGCCGTTCCCCACAGGATGATCTGGAAGAACATGGACGTTCGCCCGGTGGAGGTGTTCTATTCGGAGCGGTTAGTGATCGACGAAGAACCTCCGGACAAGGGAAGGGATCAACTTACTGTCAGGCACATGCGGGACACGGAGGTACTGGTGATCAGCAACGACATGATCAGGTTACTAAACACCCACAGCAGCACCAGCGCGGTACGGAAGTTTCGGAAGGAATCGTCCAAGCTGGGCGAGTTATCCTCCTCGGGCTCGATGAACGGCGCCAACGCCCGTTTGACCGTCGCTTCGAACTGACTGTCGATATCCGCCTGCGGTTTGTCCAATTCTTCGATGAAGTTGTTTTTCTCGCCGTCGTCCTTCTTGGTCTGCGCCGAGGGCAGCGCCTCCGCCTTATCGGATCCCTTGGTACCCCACGACACGTCGTGCCAGTTGCAGAAGGCGTACACCATCAGGATGTTGATGGACGTGGTCATGGTCACGAAGTAGGCCCAGGAACTGGTGAAGATGTGCCACGGGTCGGCGTACAGGAAACTGGCGACGGCGTAGATACCGTAGGTCGACACCAAGGCGATCAACACGATACCTCCGCTGCTGGAACTGAAGAAGGATGACAAGAAGGGTCCGACACCGTGGTCCCAGTCGAAGTCCATCATATCACCGCTGAAGGCACTCGCGACCAGGTAGAAGGAGTCGACCAGAACGTAGATTTGAACCAGGGAGAAGTACATAAACGATAGAGTGTAGTGAATTCGCGTTCTATCACAGTTAGCAGGCGCTCCAAGGAAAGTCGGAAGTCTGGACTCACCCTTTCGGT
Source organism: Aspergillus affinis (assembly GCF_023601865.1). NCBI lineage: Eukaryota > Fungi > Ascomycota > Eurotiomycetes > Eurotiales > Aspergillaceae > Aspergillus > Aspergillus affinis. The sequence goes on from NW_026515871.1 coordinate 26,417, forward strand.
CGGTTACCCAAGGCCAGAATGAACTGCAGCATCAGGAAGAACAGGTAGAAGAATTTGACGAAGTTGTTCAGGATAGGAGTGACCTCGTTACCGAACGGCCATCCTTTGTTTTTGTTTCCTTGACTAGGCGTGCCCACGAGATCGAGAATGACAGAACTGGTCAACCAGTAGGATGCTGCTCAAGTTAGTTTCGGCATGCAGAGTCAAAAAAAACAATCCACTTACCCAGCGAGAACCAGGTCATGACGACCTGACAGAAGTTATATAGCATCTGCAAATGCAAGAACGCGATCCGAATGATGCTGTGACCACTGCGGTAGATACGCCCGAAATGCATCATGGCATACAAACCGGCCGCGAACGATCCGTTTAGCCAACGTCGACGTTGACCGATGAACTCGGCCGTACCCTCCGGCACGTCAGTCTCGCCCTTGGACGCCTTGACGTAACTCAGATGCCATTTGAAACCAGCCTTAGCCACCAGTTCGAAGCACAGAATTCGATCCTCGGCCAAGAACATGTTCTTTTTGAAGATATTCATTCCGTCGATACCCTTCTTACCGAGTCGCTTCGACAGCGTGTGATCTCCGTGGAAGTACTGCTCCAGGGGCCGGCCCATGATCGCGCGATACCGGTACGCGGAGAAGGCACCGGGCAACACACTGACATAGCCGAAGGAACTCTCCAGCGGTTTGTCCAGAATGTTGGAAATTTTATACTCAAAGTTCTGCGAAGCCACGAGCGGATTGAGGACCTTGGCCCAGCCCTTTCCTAACATCGCGTGGATCTCACCACAGGCTCCGCCCAGAGTTTTGTCGTTGTAGAAGGCTTCCCAGAGGGCCAGAAGGGATTTTTTACCGGGCTTGGTTCCCGCGTCCAGCAGAATGGCGACCTCAGGGTTCAGGATTCGACTGAAGGCGTTGAACAGCCAACGATGGGAGTTGATCTTCTTCGTGTTCTTCTGCTTAAGGCAGAAAATCATCTGGACGGGCGGCAGGTTGGAGGAATCATTGCCTTGGGGACGGATGAGTTGCTGGTTCGCGGTGACCGAGAGCTGGGTGGTATATTCAAACTGCGACCGTTAGTTCTGCAAAGTGGATGACGATGGCGCAGAGGGGCGGCCCCAACGCGCTCGGTCGGGAAATCAAGCCAAACTTACGATATGAGCGACCGTCTCGCGACCGTCTACATCCTTTTTCATCACGCCATCTTGGTAGATACCGACGGTGGCCAGCAAGTCCAGGGTGTTTTTATCGCAGGGCTCGATACCGTCGAAGACCAGAGCGACCACGATCTTCTGCCAGGCCGGACCTCCCTTGTTCCAGAATTCGGATTTCTTCAAGTTGACGATATCGCGGACATTCTGCATGACACCGTGCAGGGTTCGGGCGGTCAGCACCTTGTCTTCGTTGTAGTAGGTGATGGCGATCAACAGCTCGGTGTGTCGGTTGTAGATGGCCGGGCGCAGGTTGTATCCGTTCCGCAGGGTGAATTCGTCGGGGTCACAGGTGGCCGCGGTGTCTGGGTCGAGGCAATTAGTCCGGGGATCATCCTCTGGCGACGGCTCACATGCAGGGGGGAAGACCTACATCGCATATGCGTGAATTCCTCCGAAAACGCCTCCTCGGCCTCGCGGTATTCGGGCTGGATGGCGTTCTGGATGGCACTGGGGACGGGGTAGTCGACACTCAGGACGGAGCCCTGCACCAGGTTGATCTTTCTCGTTCCGTATCGGCGAAGGGCGCCCGTCGATCGACTCGCACCGCCTGCCTGGCTCTGCTGCCACGTATTCATCTTGATCCCGCTGGCCCGGTCGGAGCCGCGAGCATCGTAAATGTCGGCCGCTTCGGACTCTTGGTAAGGCGGGGCAGCGAAGACGGTCACTCCGGGGTCGTGCAGGGTGTAGCGACGCAGCGAGTCGGACGAGACGCTGGGGTCTTCGAAGGGGGCAGCGGCAGCGCCGCCATAGGGACTACTGGGCTGGTTGCGATACAGCAGCGACTGTTCCTGATCACCGCTCTCTGAAATGCCGGGCGTTCCCTGCTTTGACATGTTAGCCTCACTTGAGACAGGTGGGACGACAGGATGGATGAGACTCACTCCCGACGGGTGGGAGTAGTAACTACTCCGACTGTGTTGAGAAGAATGAGATTTGAAGGGCCCGGGGGTACCCATCTCGGCGGTTGATGAGATGGGTGGTGGTGGTTAAAAAACGAAGGTATTGAAGAGATTCAACGAGTGACCGGAAGAGAGAGAGAGAGACAGAGAGAAAGGACCTTAATAGGGAAAAAGGTTAAAAAAAAGGGCGTTGCAGGAACAGGGACAAAAATAAAATGCAATGCACAGGAACAAAGGTCGGAAGATCGACAAGCAATCAAGGGATAAGATCGAACAATCGAAAGGAAAGGGAGGAGAGGGAAACTGGAAAGGGCCCGGGAAAAAGAAGCGAGGGAAAGAAAGCAGAGAGCGAGAAAAAAAAAATAGAAGGGTCTGAGTCTGGATAAGGCAATAGGATCAGTCCGCCAGGCTGGGGTGGAACCGCGTACACTAAATATAGCGAGGGCTAAGCCTTGATTCCTCTACAGAGTCCCTTCAGTCTTTCACTCTTGCAGTCTGTCTACCCTCTGTCGAGATCTGAGGACGATCAACTTGGGGCCACCGTTCAACGTGGTGACAGGGCTCCGCTCCAGGGGAGTTTGAGATTGGATTCTAAATGCGAAGCGGTCGAGAAACCGGAGTACGAATGGAAGGCAAATAATAATAATACCCTCAGTCTTCTAGTATTGCAGTTGCCAGTTGCAGGTCAAGCGACCGTGAAGGAGCCGGCAGATGAAAGGGCAATGGGCCGTGTCGTCACCGGATCCACCGCACCTCCATCCATCGGTCCCTCAATCAATCAGACGGGGAATCTCCTGGATTGCTTTGTTCTTTTTTACGGAGCACACGCTGTAATTTTTTCAGTTTTCTCTGCTTCCATCGGGGCCATCTGGCCATGCATGTACCCTGCATGGGGAACAAGTGACCCATTACTCGGGCAGGCTGGTGGAGGAGCGAAAACTGTGCGTGCCAACCAGCGACGACGGCCGACCATCTGGGATCCATGGCGAGGTGAATCAGCTCCAGCAATGACTCGAGTGCCATTGGTGGTTCCCCATCGGCTAAGACCGCAAAGTTTCACGCAGTCGTGACTGTTGGTCGGGCGACGCGCACCCGGTGGAACCGTCCGAATCGATTTCGTCGTTTCGGTGGCGCAGGGTTGAGATCCACTGTGGAGCGGGGGGAAGGAGGTGATACACCCGAAACCCATCATCTGGGATCATCGCCCGACCGATGGAATTGCATCTGATGCCATGGTGGGTGTTTTATAAAGGGGACGAGGCATGGCTGGGGGGGTCAGGGGATGAGGGTTTAGATTCTATGTTGTCCTCTGGATCACTCAGGAGGGATGAAGGGAACGGAGCGAGAGAGAGAGAGAAAGAAGGTTGAAAGGCGGCCGTGGCTGACTCATCCGGGGCGGCGCTAGTTAACTAAATTTAGTCGGCATTGCGCTGTTTGTTTGTGGACGCTGCCTGGGTGCCTGAAAGCCTGAAAGCCTGAGGGCCTGAGGTGGCCACATGCCATTCTCATTATTTATTATTATGTACATAACTCTCCCTTGTTGTTGTTGACATCCACTTCCTGCCAACTCACGGTATGTGGAAATGTTCTCTTGCCCCAACTCTCGTCCTCTTGGGTCCCTCCTGTCACCCTAACTCCCTTCCAATCCAGCCCGGTCAGGACCTGCAGAGCCCTGGCTGCCGACGCAAGGAGTGCGACGTGACCTGTCCGACAGGTGGGCCGGTCCAGAGGGTCAGAGGGCCAAAGGGTAAGGGATGCCCAAGACTGTGTCCGTGTCTGTCTGACGCTGCTCCCGATGCCTCTGCTGTTCTATTTAAACCCGCCTATCGCGACCGACAGGGAGATTTATAAGCGTCGCCGACCGGGAAGTAACTGCTTTGTAGTTGTCCATACCTTACACCGTAGTTCGTCCGCTGTTCCCGCGACCAGCCTGTACACCCTACAAGCACTCCGTATAACGTAGAGTCTCACAAGGAATAGGAATATCCCCTCTGAAGTGCTATATTTAGCCGGAAAAAACATCATGAATTATCAATGTTTCGCCACGTATTTTCAGACACCACGCTATACGGTGTGCGCATCCAATCCCGTCCCATCCCGTCCGAATGGACTGAAACTATTCGAAACTATTCCAATACTTCGGCCGGTTTCCCCTGACGGACCGGGTGTCATAATCGAAAGAATGGCGCAAGATCCGCATCTGATTTCCCATCTGCAGTCTGTAAGTGTCATGGCCGAAATGGGCGTGGCGCCGTGACGGCGGTCCGATGCAGGAACGGAGTCGGTAGGCCAGGGGAGACGATGCTGCAGGAATCCACGGAGTAGACGACGGTGTCTTTTTCTGCATCCAGAGTACGGGGTGACAATCGACAGGAGACCCCACCGGTCGAGTCTAGACTTTTACGGAGATGGGGACGGAATAGTGTTGTTTTCATGTCGCGTCTATCCGAGCCAGCGGAGATATATATGTATCCGTCATACAAGCCAACACAGATCTGCTGGAAACTTCTTACCAAGAGAAAGAAGAAAGAGCTATCATGTTAAATTGGGGAGGCAAGACGAAATAAATTAACATAACACAATGGAGTATTATAGCTTGTAGCTATCCAAAACATGAGGCGCCCAAAGTCGCTGGCATACGTTCGCATGGCCACAGGTAAACAAGAACAACCGTTTCAAATTCAATCTCGCTGAATCTTGCATTCGCGTCTCTTTCTGAACATACGACCCAACAATCTCGCAGATCTTCCAGTCCCGGAATGTTTCTTCAATATCGCGATCATGATCCGATAACACGGTTTCTCATCACGGTGGCAGTGCTTGCGCTCCTTTTTGGCGTAATGTAGAGGAGATTCACCAGAATTATTGACGATCGTGGGATCAGCTCCCTTTTGGATCAGCATCTTCACAATATCCTCCCGGCCTTCCTCGGCAGCATGCGACAAGGCAGTCCGGCCGCCGGTATCTTTAACATTCACGTCCACACGTCCCGTGTCTAGGAGCGTGTTTATAACGCGATGTTCTTCATCGTAATTGAGTGATAGAACCCAGGGAGAAACACGCCTTTGAGTTGCATAAAACAACGGGGTGCGACGATAATTATCTAACGTATCGGGTTGAACAGAGGCTTGTTTCAAGAGCAGCTCGACGAGTGGCATACTGTGGATGCCAGCTGCATACGTGAGAGGTGTTCGTCCGTCGTGGTCCTTGGAGTCCGGGTCGATCCCGGAAGCCGAGAGCAGAACCTGAGCGACTTCGAGAGCTTTGTCGGCGCCAGGGGGGTATTTACCATGTTGCTTAATTGGAGAGCGACCAACGGCATATAGTGCCAAGGAGAGAGGTGTTCTGCCTTTGCCACACTGGACATTTACATCTGCATCGCCGTTCTCCAGGAGAATTTTGCACGTCGATGGTTTTCCACATGCCGCAGCGATTGATAACGCTGAATACTGAAGGTGATCTCGGCGGTTTGGATCCGCTCCATTCTGAAGTAATAGGCGGACCGTACTGTCGTGTCCGTACCTGGCCGCTGCCATGAGGGCCGTAAATCCGATCTCTGAGGGGGACTCAATATTGACCCTATAATCTTGTAGTAGTAACGTGACAGCTTGGTCATGTCTCCTACTTGCAGCCAGGAACAGGGCAGATTCCAATTTTTTGTTGACGGCGTCGGGAATAGCGCCTCTGGCGAGTAAGGTCTTCATGGCCTGAAGCTTCCCTTCTCTGGCCGCGATCATCAATGCAGTGTTACCATCGATGTCTGTGTTCTCAATATCCAGATCTTTGCACGCGAGCAATAGAGAGAGAGGCTCGGCTCGACCGTATCGGGCAGCGTCATTCAGGAACGGCGCGCGGTATGGTTGACAATGGCCGTTCACATCAATGGCGGCCTGCTCTAACATCAGCCGCATGATGTTTGTATGCCCACAACACAACGCTATCCGGAACGCTCTGTGTACAGAGAGTCCTATTTTGGCACCAGCCCCGTGACGGAGCAGTAATTCCACGAGTGACAGGTCATTCTGAGATACTGCTTTGCTGAGCGAACAGCCTTCAGTCAGATCTGCTTTTTCGATCATGCATTTCCCCGACTCGAGAAGCAGCTTGGTGATCTCGAACTGATGCGTAGCAATGGCCATTGACAGCGGCGGTCTTTGGTCGATAGGATCTACGCAGAGGTTTGGATCGCCACCGTATCTCAGTATCTTTTCCACCGTACCTGCTTGTCCCCTGCTAATCGCCCATACTAACGCCGAACCGGCATAATGGATGATGTTATGCCGGTAGAGATCGGAGGTAAGGAGGTCTTGCAGACGGCGGCTGCATCGACTGAAGTTGTTGATGTCTTTCTCGAGGGTGAGAAAATGGCAGATGAAAAGGATTAACTCATTTGGAAGATCAAGCAGGAAGAAGAATTCCGTTAGTGGTTTGGTGCGAAGAAGACTGAGACGTCGCAGAAGACGATTGCGTCGGGAGATCTTGTCGGGACTCATGGTGGGAAAATGTGAGGAATGACTAAATGATAGAGAGGATGTGGAGTTGAGTTGGTTGAGACCATGAGATTATGCAGGGAGGGTTAGAGTCATCGGTTGGAGTCATTCCGTGACATTAACAAAGGCTGACGTCCATGCCTCCTTCACATTGACTCAAGATGACACAACACGTACCGCGGTGCAGAAGAAGGGTGAAAAAGTAAATATAAAGCGTGTTTTCCCGGAAACCTTCGACAACAAAACGATTTAGCCTTCTACCTGTCGTGAACATTGCTGGGCTAGCATCTGTGCCTTTGAGATAAACAAATAGAGAAGCACACCTACGATTTCTTGACGCAAAGATAACAATGGGAGCAGCTGTTAAAAGCGCGATCTAATTACCTGGAGTAAATGTGACTAGATTTCGATATTACACTTATTGCAAACTGTCTAGCAGAAGCAGACTCAGTCAATAGATTTACAGTAAATTCTCGTGCCTCACGAATTATTTGACTTGGTCGTTATAGGGCTTTTGAAAAAACCAGTAGCAACAGGCCACTGATTCCGACAAAAGGCGCCAATGAAGGGTTAAAATAGATTTCGTACGGTCTCGTGCAAAATGTTTGAGAAAGTTGAAACTATGCTTAAACGAAAGCGACATCTAGCCTGAAGGTATCGTGTGCAGAATATCCTTCTCTGTACGAGGGCTAGAATTTCTAAACCGTTGAGAAAGGAGCAAATTTCCGCCATAAGAGCGGGCACAACATTCATCGAGCACTGGATAGAGCCTCGGTGAGACCCGGAATTCCTGTGATTGAATATTAGAATCCTTACTACAAACCATCCCGTTCTTTTGTGTGACAACACTGGGTCAAAACAAGATGCAGAAAGTCCTATCCAAGGTATAAGTCTGCCATGACATCGATAGTCCCTCATGATGGAAGTGAACTTCCGTTGTCGGAGCACATCGAAAACCGAACAACCGTAGCTACATGAACACAGGAAAATGAATACTTAGATTCCGAAGAACATAGGGAAGCCCTAGTTTGTGCCAGGAGAGAAAAAAATCCGAGAGGTCAATGCAAATGATCACCAGGACTCGACAAATCCGGGAAATGTACGACTTCCAGACATGGGAGACAGATACCCCTGCAGCCAACATGTAACTCCGTGCGTAGAGCTACAAAAGGTGCGTGGATTTAGGAATCAAGCACCTTCTTTTGGTCCAACCAGCAAAGACATCAGTTAAACTAGGTCTATTTGGGGTCGCATTGTGAGATGGCCGAGGATCTCGCGGAAGCCAGAATCCAGCCACTCAGATCCTTACCATGGCCTCATGGCCCGACTCCAAGACTTTGCAGCGCACAGGTTAGACTGAATGATCATGGGCGGGGGTATCGCAGGCCTGGTTGACCAATAACGACCCAGCGACCGAGAGAATCTCTTAGTTGACGTTGTAGAAGTCGGACCAGCAGCTCAGGAGAGACTAGCCATCTATCCCTCCGAAAGCTACGGTGAGGCACTAGAAAGTGAGTATGACAGGAGTCCGGTCTCGGCGGGCGTATCATCTCATGTCCTCGAAGAGACCTAGGCGGCACGAGCTCGCTGGACCATATGCCGTGGAATCGAAGCAACAGAGAAGACAAGGATACCTTGGCGGAAATGGAGATTGAGAGAGATGGGAATGGGAGGATCCTCTGTATGTCCTCTTTTATAATAGATGAACGCGAAAAAGCACTGATGCAGTGCTAGAGAGTTTCCCAAACGCAGCGACACGCCTGTAATTTTTCACATCAAGAGATATATCGCTCATACTATCAATCCGATGTCCAAGGGACCCCTGAACACGTGCAAAAAGGACATCACGGAACATCCCGGCGCAGAAATTCTGGCATGATGCATAAAACAGTCTCAACCTGCAAACCAGTCATAGAGTGCGAGGGCGATCAAGGAGTGACAGTCGTTTGATTTCGTTGCGACGACCAGGTCACGAACGTTTCAGCGTCCAGAGCGATTGGTATCTGTGCTGGGAGCATCCAGTCGTCGCAGTTGCCGGGGCTATCCGGAAAAGGGAGTCGAGGAGGCCTGGATGCTGCTGGGTTGCTTGAAAAGACCAGAGAACCCGAAGGCTGGAGAGAATGTACAGAATTCCCCGAGTGAGTATCATCTCCATATTATCTTCCGGGGATGCCAATAGGGCAGTGACTGCCACGATATTCGTAGTCGACCTGTCGTTGCGAATGTGAGGTGACTTCTTAATGACTGAGTTGTGCAAATCCGCAGGTAATGCGAACGAAACATCTTGCACTATCCCTGAGCAGTTCTCTCCTGTTCAATAGTGTATTACCCTTTGTCTTTGTCCACATCTATGTCGTTGAAGGAACTTTAAGTATGCGATCGTGAGCAGTATCAATAGCACAGTAAATGGGCCTCCGGCGGGACAAGATCGTCGCTCACCAGTTACAGGCCGAGAATCGTCCAAGTCAGGTTGGATATCTGCTCGATACCAAACACTAAAGCTCATGATCGCCATTGAAACCGGATAAAAGACGTGGCACCATGCTGCAGATGCTGCAGTATCCATTCTCCCGAGGGTCGATCAGCATCATCAGGGCTGAAACGGTTGATCACTCTTCGATGATATGATTGAATGACAAAATTTCCTCAGACCTGGCGGAAAGGACCAGAAACTTGATAATTTGGCTTCAAAGGTCGGGGTTAGAATATGTGCAACAAAACCGCTGTTGCGCATGATTAGGGCCGCATGACATTGACTGCTTTACAACGGAGGTTCTCTCGGAACAATCGGTGTATTCCGATGCAGGATCATCAACTAGTAACCATCGGAACGTGCGCGATAGGCGGAAAACAGGGCAAAAAAGGGGACCGGGTGGATCATCAACCGCAGGTATACGGGACCCGAGGACTCCGCAGGGCCGATGTAAGCACATGCCGTTGTAGGTTGGCGCTCATAATCAGGCAACAGTGTATGCATTCGCAGAAAGGCCGGCGGCTAAGGATTCTTGAAAGATATCGGTCGGAGTCCGCGGACTAGTAAAGCTTGAATGCGTTAGGTAACGAGGTGCATGGTGATTGAGCTCCTTGTTAGCGTGGCAGTAGTTTGAAACCTCTGATAGGAGCGTTTGAATTGGACAGGGTCTCATTAATGGGTTAGGCTGTTGGAGGCTTTATCTCTACATTACTAAGAACAGAGGGAAGGTGAGAAATATCTCTGCTACAGTTGGTGATGGGGGATGTCAAGTAGGGCGAGCTAGAGGAGACAATAAACACGACACAACAAAGAAGCTGAAACCGTGAAAGGGCTGAAATATGCAGCAAAACTAGAAGGAAAAGAGACCCTTACGGCGGGAGGTTTACTGCATTCATCGTAGCGTCTGGCCCACTGGACTGAAATTTCCCATTGCTGAGTAGTTCCATGGCCCGCATCCGGACTGATCTCATACTCCACTCCGGCGGGTCTGGCTCTCCATCAGCCTAGATGCCCTCTGCAAGGCTTGGTGCGTGAGCTTAATTCTGCTGCCTGAATTGCCTACTGCAAGGATGACACGCCGAAAATGAAGTAGGTCTAGACGGCTGATGCTGGCTGCTCGTGTTACCACCCTTGACGGCATGTACCGTACAAAGAATGGGATAGGATCAGATCCTGCTCGTCAAGAGGGTGGAATAGAGAAAGGATCAACGAAAATAAACCAATAATCAAAGAAAAGAAAACGGAAAATAAAGAGACGAAAAAAATAACATGGAAGAAAGAACGAAAGGACGAAAGAAACAAGCGGAAAATCCACTCTTTGGTCACAACCCACGCGCCGACAGCGCAATCTATGACCAAACATTAGACCAAAATGCTACACCCCATTGGATCAGAATGACATGACACTATCCGTGAGCTAGCCAACGGCACAGCGAGCGCCACCCGGCCTCAGAGCCCAACTCAAAGGTCCCTTCGGAAGGGCCTGCTATTACGGAATAATCCAGGACTGCTGAATGCGACTGCCTAGGGGCTGCAGGTCCCTGATCTGGCTAGTGAGGGTACATGTCTATCATAATATATAGGGGTTGGATCATTCCGCGCGTGGGCCGCCCTCGGTTCAACTGCGTCATGTTTTCCTCACACACCCTTTAATAAAAACTGCTACCCATCCTTAAGGCTTGTGCTTTTGGTTCTGAGTACATCTATCCTTCCCTCTTGCGTGACATCGAAATGGCTGCCTCAGCATGCGAGGAGCGACCTGTCCAGTCGGGGAAAGGTAGGAGCAAGCAGCCACGGCAGACCAAGGCGATGAAAAAAGGGCTATTGCTTGACAGCGTGGGTCCATCATTGTTACGCACACTCGATTCATATCCTATACCGCATTTCTTCCACGATAACTGCGAATTACTCCCTCCAACAGACAATTTCTTATCCGCTCCTCAACATCATCCAAGACTTAGTCGCAGCACCAGTAGTGAGAACGGTAGCAGCGACAGCAGTCGTACTCTCGTCGATCACATTCCAGGATCAGATACACCATCCGACCATACTCTGGGTGCATCGGGCTACCCAAAATTGCGCGAGCGACGAAGCTTGCCGTTTCTCAGACGCAGACCTCGATCCTGTACGAAAGCCCCCAAGCACGACCCTGACTTCAGCACACGACAAATTGTAGAAGCCCTAGCACTGCGATATGGAACTGTTTCACACATGGGCATGCTTGACCGCAGCTACCGATTCTTTGTCAACAAATCCCACATCGCCGCCATCTGCTACAAAATAATCAACCACGTCGCCATCGTGAGCGGCGACCCTCTCTGCGAGTACACTCGATTCGATAGCGTCCTCGATGAATTCGCAACTTACCGAAAAGAACACTCGTTAGATATCGCTTTCATGGGGGCAAGCGAAGCATTCGCTAAATACGCGCGGCAACGGAACTGGAACACAATGCAATTCGGGGTAGAGCGAGTCCTGAACCCTTGCACCAACGACGTCCTTCTCGAACGTAGCAGCAAGCGAGTCATCACCCAAAACCGACAGCTCCTGAACCCAGATAAAGGCGGCATAACACTGGGTGTATACGTTCCCGCCTCCGGAGAAGATACAGCATTTCAAGCCGAGCTGATGTCTATATACGACTCCTGGCGCGAACAGCGCAACCAAAGCAGAACGACTTCCCAAGCATTCATCACCGTCTATAATCCCTTCGACTACCCCAACCTCATGACATTCATATATACTCGCGCTGCCGACGGCACGGTGAACGGGTTCGCTGCCCTACGACGCATCGGCACACACAACGGCTACCACATCGACCCTTGCATCGCAGCACCCGGCGCACCGAAGGGGATATCCGATCTGCTCAACTATGCGGCGATGGCGCTCCTCCACCATATAAACATCTCCTACCTCAGTCTGGGATACGAGCCCCTTACCGAGCTAGGCGAGGTGACCGGCATGTCACCGACCTTGGAGCGACTCACTCGGTCCTTATATCACCACACGTACCAACGATTGCCAATCCACGGCAAGAAGGCATACCATGACAAGTTACGGCCCGACCCATGTCAAGAATCGGGACTTTATGTCATCTTCCCTGCAGGAATGCCGGGCGTGCGACAGATGGTTGCGATGGCACACATGGCCAATATAAGTATCCGGAAGTTGATTCGGACAAAGGCCGAAAATTCTCCGGGCGACTTCGGGAGACAGAATGAAGTCAAGGACGAAAAGTAACTCGCGAGGGTTTCGTTCCTAGCTGCTGGTCAGCGTTGCTTCGTGGTACTTGAGCAAGGTAGCATGGGTATCTTTGGCGGGATGCATAGTGTGAACGGATGTTTGTATTATAAATTTTCCATTATTTTCATGTTCATGTTTATTGCGCATACCTGTACGATAGAACCTTTCACTTATTCTTTTTTTTATAACCAATAATTCTAGTCGATTTCATTGATCTGGTCGGGTCGGTTCGCATTTAATGATCGGAGTTTCCATGATGGGTTGGGGTGAAACAACACACTCTCTCCTGCATTGCGATCCCCCATGTCTGCTTGCCAATTTATCTATGAGAAAGATACTGAACATTTCCAAAGCCGAAAAGAGACATGTAGGCATGATTAGTCACGAAGCACAAATGTCTAGAAACTCCATCCCGGACAAAGGCGCAGAACCAATAACATCTCCACCCAAAGAAGGTTACGAGGAATGACGTCCTCCACTCTCGGATGGACGGATTTGTGAATAGAAACCAACCACTGTGAGATGCTATTGTGATAATGTGGATCTTTTCATGACGTACCAATGTCTGTATTACTTCCTATTTAAAGGGAGGGACGGGCGCTGGTAATCGAAGTTTAAGACCCAATATCATAAAACCTCCACACAAACAGACACGAACACATCATGCCCGACCGTAAGGCCCAGTTACCATACTCTTCCAGAACCAATCAAGCTAATTGAACCCAGAATCGCAACAGCCCCACCAAAGCTTCATGGACAGAATGTTCCACCACCACCAAACCCGGCAGAACGAAGAAAGACAGCAGCAACAGCCGCAGCAGCCCGGCCAAAGTCAGATGCAGGATGCGGAGAAAAAAGAGAGCGAGGTTGACAAGTTCAAGAATTACATTGAGGAAGATGAAGAAATGGAGCGGGAGCAAGGATCTTATGGAGGATTGATGTAATGATAGCAAGCCCCCTTGAAGATGGACTGGGTGGTGGTTGCTCATGTGTAAATTTACCATTGTTGGTGGATGTTTTATCTTTATGAACGCTCAGAGTGCTTTGTATTTACAAATATAAACTCGTTACCGTCAGGTATCAGACATGAACTGTTCGATACATGGATTACCATTTGTTGGGTTTCTGTTACCCGGTTAAGACTTACAGTTGATCGGCTGTCAAATATTCATGGCATATCGAGTGAATGGCCATTTGGCAAAGCAAACCAATAGAATCAAGGCCGAAACAAAGCTGTTCATATGTCTACTGGAACTTAATCGGATGATTCGATTTTGATGGCATTAGGTGTCAACTCTATTACTTGGAGAATCGGTTAATCATGTCCAAAGGTCAAGGCGCCCGAAATAATGGTCTTGAATCGTTGGTCTAGTCGTGGCCTACCTAAGATTATGACGACTAGAACATATAATGGCTGTTCGCAAGTGATTGCGAGGTCAATTACTGAAATGGTTTTATATAAAATCTTGACTAATTTGGGGCGTGGGGAAAGTGCTGGAAACTTGCTTTGACATAATAAGCTGCAGAATGGTGAGAAATGCGCATTCAAGTCATTAAACTAGAAGTCATGATCAACTGTCCTAACCTATAATTTTGTATCATCCTCTTTATACTCTTCTCCATCTTCCATGTCTTTTGATAGATCTAGATCATCCCACCGGGCGAGAAAGAGGTCCAGCTCTGCCTCACCGAGATTCTTCTCTCCTAGAACGGTGATCGCGACATTGGGATATAAACTGCTGAATCGTTTACGCTCGTGCAGTTTCCACGTCTGGGATGTGAATTCATGAAAAAGACCGCTTGTCTCGGGAGGAAGCGCAATGCCTTTCAGCTGCGCGGTAAGTTGAACAAGACGCAGCATCCCTTTAGCCAGCAACCATCGTCGGGAGAGGGCACAGAGGATGATACAGAGATCTACGAATGCTTCGGCACTCTTGTCATCATCGAGCCCCTCCAGAAGAATGAATAGAGCCAGGTTGGCGTATTGCGCGTAGTTTAACGGCATCAAATTTGTGGACCATCGAGAACGGTGAGAACTGAGGATGTCACGGATGTGTTGTGCAGCAGAATGGCGAAGATACCGTGCGTGATCAATAGATATCATCGGCATTTCTTCGTCGGGCAGGTGTTTGATAAACCCAAATATCGTCGCGTTAGCCGCGTGGTACTTCATGCTGTGATATTTCGATTAGCACGCACGATACCCGTGGGGATAGCGACCACCCTTACTGCATATCCATCACGTCGGGCGTACTCTCGCATTCAAGGGTGATGCATTCTGGGATGTGTAGAGACCATTGCCTGAGGTCTCGATAGAAACTATCCACCGTATTTTCAACATCGGGATAGTGAGACGGCCCGTGCTCCTTAAAGAAATAGGCGGGGATATTGAATATAATCGATTGGAGATCAAAAGACGCTTGCTTAACGCAGTTCATTTGTCCGCGGACAGGATCTGCAATCAGAGGATACGGCATCCATGTATCATCGTGTTTGTGGTCTGGAAGAAAGGGACCCAAATCAGGTTTCTTCATTACCAGCGGCTGTTGGAGCATCAAGGTAGCAGTTCTACCGCAAGTGACCAGTTAGAAAATGCTATTTCATCCCATAAACGAGGTCTTTACGCACGAGGTCTTTAGGTCTTTACGCACGAGGTGAGGCTGAACAAGCCGAGAACCGCCGTATCAAGCGCTCGTCTCATTTCCTGTCGGTGTTCGGCTTTCGCAATGAGATGCGACCGTCTCGCAAGGATTTGGCGCGTGCTGTCGCCAATTTCGACTAGATATTTCCAACCGAGTCGGTCCTTGCCCATCATGCAGGAACTTGAGCCATGGTCAGATCAAAGTTGGAACACCCTTCTAAATTCGAAAATACCTTGTGTACAGGGCTGCGAGGCCTTGGACGCTAGTTAAGCTCACTCTACCTTCTTGCTGGCTAAGGAGATCCCTGGCCTCATTATAAAAATGCAGACCCTTGGAAGTAGGGTCACCTTCTGTTGCCATTGCCTCGGGCCAGTTTGAGATCCACTGTTATATAATGTCAATCACTGTTGGAAGAGGAGTGGTCGTATTTTTCTTACGCATGCGACAGAAAGTATAGAATTGACCAGGAGCGGAGAGCAGAATTCCGACTCCAGTTTGCCCGACTTCATAGCCTCGAGAAAAAGATCCTGGTCAATCCAGTTCAGAGCTTGGTGCTCCAGGAGAAAGTAAAGAGAAATCAGATGAGATACAAAGTCGTTGTCATTGGTGACTGAAGTCCACGGGTGAGCAGGAACACGGTGGACTGGAATATCTGTTAATCGTTGGATATTCATTAGGTATTGACGAGCGCTAGGAGTAAGAAACGGCGCGGTTTGGACATCGGTCTCGGACTTTTCGGCACACGGTGAATGCTCTTTTGAGACTTCGCGCTCGTCTTGGTCGGTCATGAACGATCGAAGGTCGTCAATGGTGGCATCGCTGCGGATCAGGTTCATAGTTACGGAGATGTGAAGCCTGTCTTCTTCGCGAAGGGCCTCCATCAGTTGTATGAGGAGTTCTCGATCCTTCTCCAGGGAGCTTAACCGACGCTTGATTAGAATCTTTCGGCGTTCGTCACTGTCTTCGTCGACCACGCATGGGGTCTTGGTCTGGATACATCGTTGGCAAGGGATACCGCCGAAACACTAGACCAAATCCCCGGTCAGCGCAGTGATTTTGGGGAAAGCGGAACGGGAATTGATACTTTAGTTTTCTTTGACTGGCATCTGATACACGCCCTGGAAACATTCTGTCGCCTCGGGAGTTGGGGATTCGAAGCTGCGATATAATTCTGCCTCGCCGGAGCGAGCGATCGCAGGCGAGGTTGAAACATCGTGCACGATGCCCGGAATGTAGGAAAATTGAACGTTGACAGGACCTCTGCGATCGCAACCCTGATTTTAAGATAATAACGCGATGTTCGAGGTTGACATGGCGGGAAAAAGCGCCCGACAACTTCTGTTATGAGAGGCGGGAAATCCTCGATCGACAACGCGCTAACGGGCACAAGCAAGAATCGGACTTCTAAACCGGTTTGTGAAAGTGGTGTGAGTGGCTGGAGAATATCTCCTCGCCGGATAAACCCACTTGGCACATGCCATGGATCCTCTGCTGTCCGCTGCGCCGTTGGATAGGTTAAGGGATGTTGATCCAGACGGTGCTGAAATCAGGGAAGAATATACCGGGTCGTCGGAGGCCAGAGAATGCAAGTCAATAGCCCGCCTCCCTTTCTTACGGGGTACGAGTGTACTTTGTGTCTGACTTGACCCAATATGCCGATTAATGGGGCCGGGAAAACGGGAAGCATTACGGTCTACCCCGGACACAGTAGAGTAATAGTGACCTCATGACCAGTGTCTTCTTGCTCTGTTCGATGATTGGAAGCTGAATCTGGACCGGTACGGAGTAGTAGCCTAGTACTCCGTAGTGGATGCGAAGATCGTTGACTTATACTGTACATACCGCAGATCCGCCTATGATAAATGAGGCCATTGTTATCATTCAATTCATTCCTCGGCAGCACGTCATTAGACGTTTCCGCCGGAGGAAAGTCTTGACAGAAAGGTTCACTGCGATATCCTCTAGTGGTTGTTGCAAGGTCGTCACTTTGTTGCGTTAAATCGATCAATTTAGCAAAATCATATTAACTTTCGTCCCTAAAACAGGTAAATTAATGCAAATAGAAGATATCATACAGCGTCAAAAGTGGAGTTCGAAGATTACTGCCCTTTTTGCTCAATTGCAAGCCTGTTGGCGCCGGTAACTAAATTGATTATGGATAGTCATAATGAGCTCATGCATTCATTGTCGGCCACTTTTCGTGACACAAGCTCAAATAATGCTGCAATGGTGCGCTGGCAACATAGGGAGGCTGCTATGTATCCTCTAGCTGGACTGCATACGATTTTATGTTCCTTGACTTTCAATCTGTCCACATCCTTGCGGTTTTCCAGACTCTGCTAGTGAGATTTACACTAGTGATATTACTTGGACATCAAAACGCGACAAATGGAGAGCAAAGAACGGAACTCACGGAGCACTTTACCTTGAAAATGTCAGTTCATACCCCACCAAAACCCTTACGGAGACATTCCACAAGGGTCACACCGAGCGCTATTATTGGCCGACCAGACCGACCTTCTTTGTGTCCTAAGGTTAAATCCAACGTCCGGTATGAGCCCCTTGAGTCAGAGGGTGCATTTGGTGGCATTATATAAACGCCCCTTACCATTATCACACCAAACAGTATGGATGAGGGGTCGTTATCCCTTGATAACTGGGTATAATCACACGTAGAACCCCCTGTTTGGATGATGGTGAATGCGAACGCATACTCCGAGTAATTTTTTAAACCCATTTCAAATGATGGAAATTATACTTCGTAAGAGTGGCCAGGGAAGACAGCAAGGGCTTCTATAATGTGGGTCAGGAATTTGTACATCGATCTAAGGTCATCTGTGTTGGCGCAAATGGTCTCCTGTCGAGTTCGGCGCCATTTGTCCCCGGTGTCTCAGCCAATCTCCAAACCGAAAACAAAACCTACGCCGATTGGGACTAGATTCAAGCGTTAGGGGCACACCCGGGCACCCCCACCCCTCCCCTCCTCCCCTCCCAGAATCTCCCCTATAGAAGGTGGAGAGTGAATTGCGACCCACATGCCATGTCAAGGGAAGTCAATGCCAATGTTCAATTTAGGCATTCGACCCAAAGAAGCGGGATACCTAAATTGGATTGCATTGCATCCCTTGCGTCGCCATTGAGGTGTTCAGTTGAACCTCGGGAGCGATAAAGAAAGACAATAACTTTACTCTGGAGTACTTATTGGCGGTGTAGCTATTTATCAAATTTGTACTTCGGCTTTTTTGTTTAAACTTAGAGCATCGTGCACTGTTTATGTCAATTTATGTCTCAAATCTTTGCAAGGTGTAGACCATAATATATGTACATAGAGTAAGCACTATAAGCAAATCTAGACTTCTATTGTTGAGTAATTTCAAAGGAGTACAGAGTAGAAGTGCCGTTGTGACACTGGGTTGCAATCGCTATACTAGTTTACATATCTTTCTGTTGTCGGCAGTGGGTCACTGTTCCCACGACGATAGGACAGGCTTCGAGCACATGAAGTCATCAAATTTTGGCATCTATAAGTGACCAACCTAAGTATGTACATGAATGAGAAATTATTGGCTGCTAGCAGCCCCGGCAAACGGACATCCCCCGGCAGCAGAATCGGCGCCCTCCTCTTTCTTCTGGTCAATCTGGCGGAACATCTCCAATGGGTCAAACCAGACATCGATGCTCTCCAGCTGCAGTTTATCATTCACCTTCGCGATCACAATGCCCTGGATGTCGAGAGTTTCACCATGAGCCTTGATTTTTACCTTCTCGGCGGAACTAAATATCGTTAGCACATACCCTGCTTCTTGAGGACGATAAACAACAGAAAGATCTACTTACTCATTGAACCCAACGTAGTCGTTCGCCATAACACCCCAATGTCTCCACTTGAAGACAACCACAGGAGGACCGCTATACACCTCAGTGACCTCCCAGGCAAAGGTTGGCATCATGCGCTTGAACGACTTGTGGCTCTTCTCAAAATCATTGTGTTCGGGGTCGTAGTACTTGCTCGGCGTGAGGAGGGCGTTGTACGTGCCGACCTTGAGCATGTGCTCACCAGACTGGGGAGGGCCGCCATTCAGCGAGAATTTGTATTTGGTGTTGTCGATTGTGCGCCAGTCGGACAGGGAGGTCTTGAAGGAGGCTTCGATTTCCCAGTTCTTGACCAGGTTCTCGACGAGGAAGGGGAGGCTGCCAGATTCATGGAACATTGTTCGTGCTGGGTAGATATCAGTATTGCTTTATTGACGAAAGGATACTGGGTAGCCTTACTCTGTTCATAGAATGCGCGCGTCTTGGAATAGTCAGGAACCCTGCCATAGCGCCAAGCGGCATCGGTGTCCTTGAGGACGGCATTGGGATCAAGGACGTAGTCTGGGAGGCCTTCAGTCATTTTCTGTGTATGGGTGATCTTTTGGGTTGAGTCAAAATAGAGAAAGTCAAAGGAGAATTTTCGGCCGGATATGGCCAGACTTATAGCGCCCCCGCCCGGGGCAAACTATGGAGGCGATAACAGTAATCGAAGAGTCATGGCTGGACCACCAAGACAGAGACTAAATAGATACCCATGTCGAACGTTGCAACGCCAATTGCATTGGACAATTAATATGAGGACGCTAGCGCGAGTAGCTGGATTCCAACAGCCACAACAGTAATCTAGACCCCTGCTCACAGCCCACGGAGAAGGGAATCGGGACAATATCTGACTCGCCGCCATACCCATTTGATCCTCATAAGCCGTGGCTTCGTTAAGCAATTGTCAGATCGTCAATGCCGCTACATCCCGGGCGTGACAGGGAGTCGAAACGCACAGGCATGCATGCATTGACATCCAGGCCACATGGGGAATGCGAGGTGGGGTGTTCTTGGGTACGAGGTCAATGTCAATTGGGAGTTCAGGAGACAGAGACAGTGCGAGTAACACTTGGCCAGGGACTCGGAAATCGCGATTCCCATGTCTTAATCTATTAAACTCTCGCGGATCGAAAGGCAGAGGGCTATTCCGTATGGAGTAGTCCGTGCCAGCCTATCATTCTAGGGGCATTACGCCAGTGCTGATATTGGAGTAGAGAAATGAGATCGAAAAGAGATTGACCCATATAATACGGCACTAGTCCCTGGGCTAGTCGATTGTCCATTGAATGAGGTTGCGACTTCCGCAGTACGAGGGTTGCCATGTGCCTCGGCTCCGAGTTATCACCCAACTTGTCCCTCGAGGATCAGCATTCAGATCCAAAAATAATGTACGAAGTTTCCGTATTATAGGAAGTTACTCAGAAAGTGAAAATCTCTCAAAGTCTTACCAAACCCAAATAGGTAACTTCAAGGTTTCCGATTCTCATTTCTCCACGGTCGAATCCAAGAGGACAGATATGAAGTTCCAGCATAATGGCATTGTTTGCCACGCTTTCCGGTCAGCAGCCTAAGTCCCACCCCAGGTCATTTACGATTTTCCTTGCATGGAGGCAAAAGGTCTGGATTCAGACTTCCAAAAAGTCTGATTGAGACAGGGCTTGGCGAACTACTAAACGGAGTCACTACTGGAGCAGGGTAGATTTTCCGTCCAGCCCGGGGAAACGGAGACCTTGGTCCGGGCGTGTCGCTAAGGGCTTTGGGCTTAGCGTCTAATATAAATTAATATCGAGGCATGTTAGGGCTACCAAATTAGCCTATCATGGCCTCGTGTTGGTGTTGGACAGTGGGACTTTGAAGCGGGCGATTCCGTTCGCTTGTGTCCAGGGCCAGCCTGTATCAGTTGGTGCATTATTATAAGATTTTTTCCTCTTGGCCCCCTCTCCCGCAGGCGCATGTGAGTTTATGAGGCCAGATTTCATTTATGCGCAATATGTGAAATGAAAACCATATAATGAGGTGGTACGGAGTACACTCGTCAATTTCTCTCAATTGCAACTACGGGCGGTCACATAAAATCAGACTAGTACGAGATTGCTCTTATAATTTTCTCATAGTGCATATTAGAGAGTTGACGAAATCAATGAGAGTCCGTCCTTAGTCGACTGACTACATAGACTCGCTTTGACCAGGTCTCACAACTGAATAATGAGCAACCGTAGTAAGAGTATAGCTCTAAAACCACCCGCGCATAATAGGAACCTGGAAAATGCGAAAATACAATGCAACTCGGTTTTCTAGGGGAACAGAAAGAAGGTAGGACTGACTGAATCAGAAGCTTTTTCTTTAATCCCGATGCATCGATATTTCCAGCTCAGCCTTAGCATCTTGAATAAAAAGCATGCTGGAGCTCCATGCTCGCAGTCAACGGCTTTCGGGCTTGTTTTACAAAAGTTTTCTCCAAATCATCTCCCTATAAATTAATAGTACATGCCACGATTTGTACAACTTAGGGGCAGAATCTGTTGCCAAGTGCGTTGATACATATTTCGGCAGAGCGCGAAAGAAAATCCCCAGACACAATTCGAGAGATCATTGAAATGCGTAGATTTAGAGGACACGATTTGACACCAAGCGCCATAGCATGTGATAACTATGGAATCGCTCTATCATGCATTGAACATAGATTGAAGGTCAATAATAATAATAATAAGCCTCGCCGTCAACAGAACATGCACAAGAGAAGCACAAAAAGGGGATAATCGACGGGACCCACTTATGCCCCGATCGCTGTGAAGATGCACCGATCGCCCTGCTATACAAGCCGGATTCGCAGTCTCCGTGTATAACGGACAAGATGGGATATTTATTGGGCTTGTTCTCACATACCAGGTCAACTTTTTATTCTCAATCAGAAAGTCTCAATCAAGCAAAGCATCATCTGAAAATCCGAAACATCGAAAATGGGCAACCCCAAACTGATCTTCGGCGCTGCGTCTTTCGGCATGAACTTCGTCAGCCCAGAGGAAGTCCAGGAGATCCTGAATTTCTTGAAACAGAATAGCATCACCGACATTGATACGGCCGGCAGATATCCTCCCACCTCACCGGGTCGCTCCGAGGAATTGTTGGGAGAGACGAAAGCCGCCAGCCAGGGTTTCACGATCGACACCAAAATTCTCACGCAGACTGCCAATCAGGGGGGAGATATGGAGCGTAGGGCCGTTGAACGCTCGGTTGGAACTAGTCTGGAGCGTATGAGAATTGAACGGGTATGTAGTTTACATCGGTGATGGTATCGAGTGGCTAAATAGAATAGGTGAACACCTTATACATCCACTATCCGGATCTTTACACCCCGCTGGAAGAGCAGGCAAGGACCATCAGCGACCTATATGCGGCCGGGAAATTCAAGCAGGTTCGTATTTTGAGCCTTACACAGAAGCCATATACTAACACAAGTGCTATAGTTCGGCGTCTCCAACTTCCAACCCGATCTGCTGCAGAAATTCCTCGGTATTTGCGAGACCCATAGCTATGTCAAACCTACCGTCTATCAAGGCGACTACAATGCCGTAAATCGCGGGATGGAGAAGAAGCTTCTCCCTATCCTCAGGGAGCATGGAATTACTTACAACGCCTTTCGGTAAGTTTCTCCAACCCTACACAGAAAGCGATCTAATCGTCTAGTAGCGTCCTTGCCTCCGGATTTCTTTCCGGCAAATTCACCCACGGAACAGCCGAAGAGACACGCTTTGGTGCGAATAATCCCCTAGGCCAGTTTATGCAAGGACTCTATGACCAAGAGGTACTGCACACAGCACTGCAAAGATTAGAGAATGCGACCGAGTCACTTGGGATTACTACGATAGACGCGGCACTGCGTTGGGCATATTATCATTCGGCACTCACAGAGAGTGACGGGATAATCCTGGGTGCGAGCTCGATAAAACAGCTCAGATCTAATGTAGACAGCATCCAGAGAGGCTCGCTGCCGGAGCAACTTCTCCCTATTTTCGACGACATATGGAAGGGATTGGAGCCAAGTAGAGGAGATATCATTTGAGAATGAACCGCTAGACTCTAGCGACGAGAATAACAACCTCAACCATGATTTGTTATAATCGGGGTATTATATGACCCCCCTCCTCCCCCTCGAGATAAGAAGAGGAGAAAAAGGCGACCACAATTTACACTGGTTATCTAGACGATAACTAGCTATTCTTTTTGACCACTACTTGAAAGCGTGCCCCTCCGGTGGCGCTCTCAAGATAATATTTGATTTGTAATTTGTAATAGAGCTAAAACCTCAAGCCACCAAGAGACCTAAGCTCTTTGTCTATATGAAAGAGGATAAAAAAGCATTGAGTGTTCGCATGCCCAGACATCGCCTGTGAAGCTAACTGGTTGTTGACGCGGTCCACCACGCTAGTCGATGAGATGACCCCGAGGAGAATTGACATCATCCAACACGGCAATTAACAATTTGGCCGACTAGCCAAGGCCTGTCCATGGATTAGGGAGATATGGTCTTCATTTAAATCGTTTTTACTGTATAAAAGATAGCTAAAAGCGAGCAGTGCTGAGAACACGTGCATAGAAAACCACATCACCACAGTGCATTGAGAGGCAGAGCAGATAAGTCTAGATCTAGCGGAGGTTTTTCGGGTGTTCCCTTTAGCTCTCATGGTACTATTGCGGAGAAAGGTGTCATCATTGCTTAGTTTTGCCGATGGACCATTGAGAACGATAGGGAAGCACCGTGGACCTGGATGTCTCGACAATCAGTGCCGAATATGGGATATTGACAGGCAACCAGACTGCAATAGACGTCATGCGTGCAGAAATGAGAATGGCGTGCCACCTTGCAGGATGGTGGAATGAACGGGAAACTTAATTCCCTTGTTATAAAATGGTGCGCTGATCGCCAGGAGGAGACAATTGATTGCCCCTCGTGTAGAAGTAATCTAATTCACACGACTATCTTCTGCCTCTCAGGAGCATCTGAGCTCACAAGATGGATAAAGATAGCGAGAAGGGCGCCGAGGTGACCGTACAGTCCAATTACAGGTCACAAGAATCTGTCATTCAAGAGGGCGGAGTGAAATACACAGCAGAAACCGGCGTCAACTCGACAGTAGTCACCTATCAAGATGCATCGGGCGCACCGGTCGAGACAGACTCACCGTTAGGATACTCTGTAAGCTTCTGGACAAGTCTGTGCCTGAACATCAATCAGATGATTGGAACTGGTATCTTCTCAACACGTAAGTTGGCCCCAAGTGATCTCCTCAACTGCGATACTGACTCTCTCAGCGGCTACCATTCTCTCTGGTGTGGGCTCAGTCGGCCTCACCATGATTTATTGGTTTATCGGATACCTCCTGGCACATACCACGCTGGCAACATACCTCGAGCTGGCATCATACTTCCCTAGTCGCTCCGGTGCCGAGGTGGTCTATCTCGAACAAGCATACCCAAAGCCGCAATATTTCTTTCCGACGACTTTCGCCGTCAAACACGTCGTGTTCTCATTTGGAAGCAGCAATGCCGTCGTTCTAGCTCAGTATCTTTTTGGGATTTCCGGCCATGACTACACAGGCTGGCAATTGAAAGGCGTTGCCGTGGCAGTTTACACGCTGGCGTTCTTAGGTTAGATTCCAAAGGAGCATCGGAATGCAGCCACGGCTAACAGAATATGCAGTGGTCATCGCCAATACGAAATGGTCATTGAGGCTAGTGGTTTGGTTTGGATTCGTCAAGATCGCCACTCTGGTGCTGTACGTGTACAACTCAACGAAGGCCCAGACTACAAAATTAACGGTGATACAGGATCTCAATCGCGGGACTAGTAGTGCTTGGTGGCCACACCAAAGTGCCCGATCCCCAGATGAACTGGCGGAATGCCTGGGAGGGAACTTCAGAGGCATCTGCCTACGGCGCCACAAATGCCATGGTCAAGTTGATCTTCTCGTATGCGGGATATACCAACGCGTTTAGTGTTGCCAACGAAATCAAGGTATCTTAATTCCGCGCGTGGTCCAGTGTACAGAATTACGCTGACCTCGACTAGAATCCCGTCAAAACTCTCCGCTGGAGTGCTCCGTTCTCGTTGATCCTTGTCACAGGCTTGTATATCCTCGTCAATGTTGCTTATTTCTCCGCTGCATCGAGAGAGGAAATCCTGAACTCGAAACAAATTGCGGCCGGCATTTTCTTCGAGAAGGTCTTCGGGTCTAATGGGTCAGTACGTGCGCTGAATGTACTCATCGTGATCAGCGCATTTGGAAACCTGATGGCCGTGATGGTCAACTACTCGCGCATGCTGCGAGAGACTGGAAGGTAGCGCCATCTTATCATACCCATAGTCAGGCGGAAATGCTCACGATTCTTTTAGGCAAGGAGTCCTCCCCTTTGGAAAGTTCTGGACTTCTACACGACCGTTCGGAACCCCAATCGGCCCATATTTCGTTCAGTGGGGAATGACAGTGATCATGATCTTGGGTCCTCCTGCAGGAGACGCATTTAACTTTGGTTCGTATGCTTGCCAATTCAGCGATCGATGAAAACTGACAGCGAATAGTGGTCGATCTCTCCGTTTATCCGGGCAACATATTCAATTTCCTCCTCGTGCTGGGACTGCTCATAATTCGTCGTCGTCGGGCCAAACTGAACTTCCCTAGGCCCGAATACCGCGCCTGGAACATTGCAGTCGCTTTTGCACTGCTAACAAATATCTACATGCTGGTGGCACCGTGGTATCCTCCCACGGGAGGAGCAAACGGGGGAGACGTGAGTTTCTGGTATGGCACGTACCTGGTGGTTGGAATCGGACTGTATGTGCACCTTGTTCTACAATTCTGCCGAACTTTGAAACTAATCGAAATAGGCTACTTCTTTGCGGAATATACTACTACTTCTGGATCGAAGTGATTCCCAAAGTGAAAAAATACGAATACCGACAGACGGTGATCGACTTCGACGACGGATCCGTCGCTCATAAACTGGTCAAGGTCCCGAACGCAGAATTGGCGCGTTGGGATGAGGAACACGATCCCGTTGGGCGATTGCGCCATCGCACGGGGTATCAAGAGGAGAATAAAGAGGACCTTTGAGGGAATGTGTGTAAAAATGATGTGTGCTGTCGGTCCCTCATTAGGACTCTACTAGAAGGAATGTATCTTTACAGATTCGTGTTCAGCTATCAATGTATTGAGTTAGACAATGAGATATTTCGGATAGAAACACTACTCCTAACTACCGTTCACGGGGTTTGATGGGAATCAGGATTCAAATGGACTTGGCAAGCTGCAGTAGTGCGGTTGGCTCATTGCAGGCATGTTTGACGTGATGCATCAAGCGGGATAAATAGATCTTCGGCTGCCGTGAGGACTCTCCGTCTGATTCGCTCTATGAATGTAACTGCTTCAGTTCTATAGGGTTGATAAGCTTCAACCCAAAGAAATCAACCCCACGATGGAGAGTTTAAGTGCTCCTTCTCGTGTCTTCAGCGAGACAACTCTCGAAAAGAGAGCCAGCAAGGTTTGCCTCAGCGCCTGCGCACCGAATAATGCTAAACTATTTAGGCATGCGAAGTATGCCGCCAAAAGAAAATAAAATGCGACGAAAGCCAGCCTTCATGTCGATATTGCCGTCGCAGGAAGTTGGTCTGCCATTACAGGAAAGACCATCAACCAGCGTAGGACCTCACTTGTTGGTGGAAGCGAGATATCACATCGCTGACAGGCGAGCTTAGGCGCGACCCCAGCCTTCATTTAATTCTAGATCATATCAGTCAGCTAAATCGAGCGTTCCAAAGCGTTGAAGGTCGCATGAGCAGGATGGAAGATAAAATCCAGAGATCAAACTCGGCCGAAATGTCGAACAATACTCGAACAGGGGCCCAGTGCTTGAATCATCCCAATATCATCGTTGGAAAGACAGGAGCAGAGCCACAGCCAACTTCATCGATCCTACGGTGGGAAAGAATTCGCCTTATCTATCCTAATGTGGCACGTCAATCCGTAGATGGAGATGCCTGTTCCGCCTACTCATCTACCATCCAGCCTTCGCTCAAAAGCCTAGTTATTCAAGCCCAGCCCAATGAGACAGGACAGGTGCTTTTTTATACTAGATGCTTCCTTGACCTAGTCTATCCACTCTACCCGATCATGTGCGAAGATGCAATATATGACGCAGTGACGAATTGTATTAAGGATGGGTTTCAGAATAACATGACATCTGCGCTTGTTATGCTTATGGTCTGTCTAGGAAAGTTGTACTCGTCTTTGTCCAGCGTTGACGAGGCCATTGGCTATTTGAATATGGCGACCCAACTACTTGCCTGGCTTCCGATGGAAGCGAGTCTGGACTATGCACAGGCTCATGGACTGTCGGCTTTATGCTTCGCAAAGCTCTCCATGTTCTCGACGGCATCGGGCTATCTTCAGCGTGCATCAGGAATTCTGCACCGATTTCTTCTAGAGCAAGCCTTCGTTATTCCACCGCGTGGCATACGCTAACAAATTGATAGAAGAGTTCTGAAATCGCAAGGGACTAAGCTCACTACACGAACAACTAGCATTCGATTATACTGGGTTCTCTTAAACATGGAACGGTATGGAGACTTTGCACAGATATTATAGCATGCTGACAAAAACAGACATTTCAACTGGGAAACAAGTCTGAAATCCAGCAGTGAGCTGTCAGAATTAGAAGACCGCCTCCCGCTGCCTTTCAAATGCATGGCCCAAGAGCCATCCACTGCCAACCAGCTGCACAGTCCATACACCTCCGTCATTGACTCCTGTTATTCCCTCTTCCTGGCCGAGACGAGCCTCCGCCAGATTTTGTGGCGGATCGCTTGCGCTCCGGAACTCCAGGAATCAACCGCACATGTGCCACAGCCATCACGCGCATTTGAAGTCATCGCAGAGCTCGAAATGCAACTGTCCGAGTGGCTCGTTTGCATTCCCGGATCAGCCGGTTGGTCGCCGGTCGCCGGGGCTGGCAATATCAGCGCGCTGAGCAGCCGGATAAAACTGCAATACTGGCTGTGCCGATTCCACATCTACAAGGTGGCATTATATCGCAGCTTTCAGGTTCCATACCAGATGATCTTTCCAGAATCAATCTCGCAGACATGGTCCGATGCTGCGTTGGTGGCGGCAATGAATAGTCTCCTGGTCTTTGTTTCTGAGAATGTGATTCCTGATGATATTATGGCACATCGGTAATCAATCCTTGTCTTTGTATAGACCTGAGACTCATGCTAATTTCCCGCAGGTTACTCACGATCACGATTCTGTTACGAGCGTCAATGCAGCTGTTTGGGCCCGAGAGGCTAGTTCCATACTGCCAAAGCATGTCTACATCCCCTCAGTCACTAATTGACCGGTCGGTCGAACGCATCCAATCGCTGTCTATAATGAATTCGCCAATGGGAGCGCCAAAGTGGCAAAGCCGGTGGGTGACTAATTCCCTACAGACTTTTCTACAAGATATCTCGGCGGAGGCAGCACAACCATAGCACATAATCTCATTTAACAATATCCACTAGTTTTTCTCTTTCTTCGCCCACTCTCTCGCGACCAATCTCGCTTTCTCTGCCTTCGGAACAGCTGTAATGGAAGTAGGATCCTTGATGCCTCTAATCGGATCGGCCGCCTCCTTGTCCTGCCCATCTACCGGGTGAATTTCAAACGTAGCTATCAAATGAAAGACGGCCGTGTAAACCAATCTGAATGCAAGATGCGAAGCGATGCACATCCGCGATCCATACCCGAAGGCGAATTGGTGAGTATGTTTTTCGGCATTATCCAGCCATCGTTCGGGTTTAAAAGCCCAGGGGTCGGCAAACGCGTCGCCGTCTAGATCAATGTTAGCCTTCGGCCTATGGAACACGATAAATAACGACAATCCACATACCTCGGTTGCATCCCCAGGCATTCAGGAACACCATAGTTCCGGCCGGAATTATACACCCCTCGAAGTACACCGTCTCGGTTGTTTCCCGAGGCATGGCGAGTGGCAAGACTGTATAGAAGCGCATCAACTCTTTAGTTAGAGCATGGATGTATTCAACTTCCTGTGTCTCAATTCTTCCTCCAAAGAGGGCCCCACAATTTCGAATCTCATCAATAGCGCGCTGTTGAGTGTCTTGATTATGTGCCAAGAACAGGATCGCCCACCCGATAGTCGGCTGCGTGCTATCGGCGCCCTGTGCGATGTCAGTAATTTTCTCATAACGAAGCAAGGGCGCTCGAAGAACATACCGCCATCATGCTCAAACTAATACTCAGAAGCTCCTTACTAGAAAGTCCAACAGATTCCGGATCTCGCAATACGTTCCCCTGAATGCAGGGTTTATCGGTACCTTTTTCCACCGCTTCTTTCAACCCATCTAGCAGCATATTGTTATATGCGATCCGTCGCTGACCAATTTCTCCCGAAAATACAGCAGCCCTTCTCCAGAGGATTGGCTCAAGAAGTCGAAGGAGGGGAATATAATTGGTGAGATTCTTGGACGTTGATCTATATCGTGAGATCTCGGTCTCGACAGCGACAATCTCCGCGTACAGAGAATTTTCCTGCAGATCTTTTGTGCTCGCGACTCTGCATTCTATTAGTTCATGCATACTCACAGAAGTATCTGTTAAGATAATAAATACCGTGTGCCATAATTCAATGTCAACACCAAATTCAGCGACAGACGATGTATGGTCGGGTGAAATTCAACCTCGGCATTCTCGCTCGACGCGTTCAAGAGCTCTTGGATAAACTCCTTCGTTTCCAATAAAATGATCTACCCCATCGTTAGTCACTCGCGCAGTCCAAGGAGGAAGCAAACTCACCGGCTCATACGACTGAACCTTCGGACGATTCAAAGCACCAGCCGCCAACTTGCGCCGGAATTTACAGCTCTCATCCCATGGACTAGTCCCGATACTCGCGACGCTCTTACTCACTGTCTTATGAAGGACATGAAACAGGGGGCGCGAAATCAGAGCTGAGCTCTGGTTCAGGAAGAGCGACTTCGCCGATTCGGCTGTGTTCACAATCACCACGGGAATATTACCTAGTTGAACTTGATAAACAGGTCCGTACTCCGCCGACCATTGACGATATTGTTCCGCCGAAAACGATCGAGTTATCTATTTCTGTTAGCCATATGAACTAAGGTTTTTGAATAGGTCGTACCTGGCCTAGATTGCCGATGACCGGCAGTCCTTGGGGTCCTGGCAGGCCTTTGATGCGTCGGTTCCAGCGGATGAATTCGTTGACTAATAGATATCCGACCAGGAGGAGCACGCCCCCTTCTATGGAGAGGATAATGAAACCGCTAAGCGACATCTCGAGTGAATGAGATCTTGATCGGATTGTCACGGCCTGAACAGGCGGGTTAAGCCTTGTGGTATGTATTTAAGCGAAGCTGCTGAGGAAACCGCATTTCGTATCACGATCTGCTAGCTAGTAGACATTGAAGTAGCGAGATAGCAACTGTTTATAATCCAATCACGCCATGGTGAGTGTGTCTAAGGAATGAGTGTATCGTGAGTGGATGAACCCTTCGACGCCAATATTTGGAAATGCTGCGGATGGCGGACCGGAATCCGAGTCACAGAGACGAGTCGATGCGGGGTGGTCGGAGGAATGCAGGGATGGTCGCACTTTGTGTAGTTTTAGTCACAACGAATTATGGGAGTTGACTTCTGGAGAGTGGACATGACTCCATTGTCTAATCGTGTGTTTTGTACGGAGTACAAACTACGCTTCTTCCCCTCACGCGAAATCAACATCCACAATGACACCATCCACTAGCTCCATCAACACGCTTTTCTTTACAGGTAACATTCTCTTAATTATTTCAATTGAGCAGCAAATGTTTTATGACCCACTACAGTTTGTTTCTGTCAAGCCCTGATACTCCAATCATTGGCACCCGGTTTAGGGCCCTTCTTCCCACCGTGCAGTCTAGACCTCGTGCCGGAGAACATGAATGGCAGCCAGCTGTGTCCTTTAGTCCACCGTCTTCCTTCCCAGATAGCCTCGCTTGGAAGTGATTCCTTCGTCCCTTCGCCTCGGATCCACGCTCCAGTCTGCTCGATTTCGTTCCATACGCGCAAGATATTTTCGCCGGCGAAAAGCCGCGCCTGTTCATCGGTTGCGCCTCGTTCTAGAAGAGCTGCGACGAGGTCAGGGTATTTGGAAACGTCCTGTCAACTGATTAGAGATAAGTGAATTACAAATTGAACAAACAATATTTACCTCCAGCCCGATCGGAACCTCCGGAGTTCCGCTATAATCGCCTCCAACACCGACATGCTCCCATCCAGCGAGCTCGGCGATATGAAAGATATGGTCCACAACGTCGCGAATGCTCGCACTATCCGGATCCTCCATGTTCAAGAACCGATTGATAAATGTAGCCATCACGATTCCGCCATTTCGTTTTACTCCACGCAGCACATCGTCCGGAACATGGCGCAGATGTCGCTGAAGGGCATACGCGCCCGAATGCGAGAAAATGACAGGTGCTCGGGTGACGGAGATAACGTCGCGCATTGTCTGGTGCGAGACGTGCGAGAGGTCGATGATCATGCCTAGACGATTCATTTCCTTCACATATTCGTGTCCGAAGGGAGTCAGGCCGCCGTCTTCGCCGCCCGCCGCGACTGTCGACGCGGAGGTCGAGAAAGCATTGTCGCAGTTATGGGTGGTGGTGATATAGCGCACTCCGAGGTCGTAGAATTGACGAATTGCAGCGATCGAGTTGCCGACTTGGTGGGCACCCTGTGGCAGACAGAGACGATTGTCAGCGAAGGGAATTGGAGGAGGCAAGGGAGTTGGTCATGTGTACCTCAAGCCCTAACATGCTGGCGATTTTTCCACTGCGAAACGCCTGTCGCGCGCATTGGGAGTCTTCGCAGTAGGTCAGGTCGGATGTGTAGTTCTGGATCAAGCGTTTTGCCACGTCAATCTGTTCCAGTGAGTCGCGCACCGAA
Organism: Aspergillus affinis; assembly: GCF_023601865.1. NCBI lineage: Eukaryota > Fungi > Ascomycota > Eurotiomycetes > Eurotiales > Aspergillaceae > Aspergillus > Aspergillus affinis. The sequence goes on from NW_026515871.1 coordinate 58,239, forward strand.
GCCTGTCATTAATCCAGTCAGTATCGTATGCAGTTCGATCGGTGTTGAACCACTTTACGGTCGGATCATCCGCATAACTGATCTGTTCGCAGTCAATGTAGATGCTCCAGAACTGCCCGCCCATCTGCCCCTCGCGCATACGAGTCAAATCAGTATGACCCAGCATCCGATTGCTCAGATTGAAATTCGAATAGATCTTATTTTGCAACTCGACCTGAATCAAGTACGGGAGGTCATTGTGACCATCAATTAACGGTGTGGTTTTCAGTATGTGTCGTGCGCGACCTAGATAATCCGTCGGGTCTGGAATGTCAGGCGCGTAGAGCAGCCCGGTCGCAAGTTTGTATACTGGGGCGGCCAACGCTGCAATTGAGGCCGTCGCTAATATGGAAGACCATTGCCAGAGCCTCCGAGTTGGCGATTGCGCATTGCGACGATTCGGATGAAGAGTGACTTGATTGGGGTGCAGGTTATCGCTGTTGCTGCTAGTCGCAGGCCCTGCGTGAGCTGAGGTGGTCGACATTTCGTGCTCTGAGTTGAAGTTGAAGATTAGGAGACTGGTATCAGTATATTCTTTATATCCCAAGCACGAAATGTCATATCACGGAGGCAGACTTGTTCGCAGTCCCCGCAGTGCTGTTGGAGATGCCACCTACCATCCCACCTTCCCAGCCCCGTTATATGAATGAGAGATACCGACATACCATCTTGGCATGCTGGATCAAAGTACCCGATGTAGTCCATTCATTTGATTGGATTTGCGACCGAGCATCCCTGCTCCTCATGTTGTCAGCAAACCGAAAATGACGAGCTTGCGATAGCGTCGGATGCGGACCGAAATCCGGTCAAAAAAACTGCAGTCGTTGTTTTGGCGAAGAAGATAATGAATAATCGAATTCTGTTTTTTTTTGCATTGGTAGATTTCTATGAGAAACACGTTTTAATTGGAGCGCGTGGCGAATTCTTGACTCGCCCAGGTTCGCAGCGTAACTTATATATCCGTATCGGGGCCGGCAAAAGCTTCCAGAGCTTGCGACCTCCCACTACATTCTCTCCAACAGGCACTGCAAGCTCAAAATGGGCGTCTTGCCGACCGAGACAAAAGCAAACGATGTGGAATTAAATTCCCAGCCGGAGGAAATTGATCGCAAAGTCGAGAAATCTCTCTTGCGACGGCTGGACATTGTCCTACTTCCTACACTTGGTAACGACTCTTCATGATTCAAAGAAGCATTCATTTCATCCTAATATACAACACAGCTCTCCTCTACTTAACGCATACTCTCGACCGAGCAAACATCGGAAATGCAAAGAGTGGCACGCTCGAAGCCGACCTCGATCTGCACGGCAACCAGTTCTCGCTCGTTCTGATATTATTCTACATCCCGTATGCGCTATTCAACATACCTGCGACCGTGCTCTCCAAACGACTCAATGCAGCCGTCGTCATTCCAATCCTAGTCATTGGGTGGGGAAGTTTGGCCATGATTACGGCGGCAGTCAAGAATTTTGGCGGACTCCTGGCCTGTCGAGTCATCCTGGGCATGATGGAAGCGGGCTTCATGCCTTGTGCGACATTCTACTGTACGCTGTTCTACACGAGAAAGGAGCTCGGACTGCGACTGTCGCTATTCTTAATGATGGGGTTTATTGCCGTGAGTTAACTTCGTTTGATCAATGGGTAGTTGCTCACCTCTGCAGGGCGCTATTAGCGGTTTGATCTCTTGGAGCGTGTTCCAATGGAATGGAAAACTCACAGTAAGTGCCCCCCGCCCCGCCCCCCCTTGAGAAATGGCAGTAATATTAAGCAAATCAGGGATGGCAATACCTCTTCCTGATCGAAGGAGCAATGGGCGTCGCAGTCGGTGTATGGGCCTTGCTCTGGCTTCCTCGCAGTGTGCAATCCTCGCGATTCTTCACCGACGAACAAAAGAAATGCGCCGGGCAGCGGATGGCGCTCGAGACAGAAGATTTCTCCTGGATCGAGGGTCTGCAAGCCCTGAAGGACTGGAAGATTTGGGTCTTTGCATTCTGTGCACTGCTGTACGGGGTTGGCGTTGCCAGCAGCTCTAACTTTCTCCCTGTACGTTCCCGTCACTGTCAACTCACGACTAAACTAAACATGACTAGGTCATGATCAAACGTCTCACCGACGACGCCGTCCAAGCAAATCTCTACACAATAGGCCCCAATTTGACCGCAGCCGCCATCCAGCTAACAACGTGCTACCTTTCGGACCTGACGCAGCAGCGGGCCTGGTTCTCCATTGGCCCCATAATCGTCTCCATGATCGGCTGGATTCTCCTCGGCTCCCTGGACCTCGTCACGCACGTCAAAGTTGGCTACTTTCTGACATACCTCATCACATTCGGAACCTTCACGCCCGGCCTGCTCGTGCCTGCATGGGTAGGCACAAACACGCCGTCGACATCCACCCGCGCCATATCTTTAGGTCTGCTTGCCATGTTCCAGAATCTCGGAGGAATTGTGTCCTCGGGGGCGTACCGAGCGCAGGACGCACCGATTTACCGACCGGCGTTGACTACCGTGTTCGCGTGCCAAGCTGTTTTTGTGGTTATTTGCTTCATCATGAGAGTTCAGTATAAGCGAATGAACCAGCGATTGGAGGCTGGTATGCCATTAGAGGGAGAGGAGAAGATGCGCGGCACGATGGAACCGGGATTCCGGTATATGTTGTAGATCTAGAAGTTGAACTATTCGTTTGAGATCAAAAAATAGAGATAAGGGAGGTATTAACATAGATTTAATTACAGAATTTGGACGCTAGAATGTGAAAACAATTTTAAAAAGTGAAGTCTAAGAAAAGGTCTCCCCACTTCCCGCAAACTTCTGAACCTTGATGCCTCTGGTATACACACCCTTCCCCTGCAACCAAACATTCAGCTCACTGGGATGCACCACATGAAATACCAACATGGTTGCAAACATCAACAATGCATCGAAAATATACAAAAACACTTCGTGAGAGATCAAATACCCATCATTGCCCTGGGCATACTCAATCAACCTAAAAATGGATCGCACCAGAATTAAGAGACTCGCCGCGTAGAGCACGTAGATAATTTCTGTCCAGCGGAGGGGAATCGAAAGCGAGTAGGGAGTCGGATCACGATGCATGCGCACGTGGAAGACGGCAGAGGAAATCATGAAGAAGCCAAAGAAGAGGACCTGGATGACGAGACCGCCAATAATGATGTTGGGGCCGTTTTGGGCCATTTTAGACTTCATGCCCATTAGACCGGCCCCTGTATGAAGTCAGAAAACTGTATTACGGACGTATAAGAAAAGAAGGAGAGATTACCGGCTGCCTGGAGCAAAAAGGACAAAACATCGCCCGTCACGAAGATCTTGGTCATCCATTTGATCCTGATGAGACTATGTTTCTCGGCGTGAAGAACCACAATGAGACGACCCAGTTCCATATAGATACTGGCGGCGAAAAGGGCCGGTGCCACGAGGGGAAGAACTGATTGCACAATGAAGGGACCGAGGGTCCAGTCGGGAGACTGATTGGCTGAAACAGCTCGTGCGCAGTAGCCGATCCATTCAACTGCTGCAGTTAGACACTAGTCCAATGGTATAGGGAGCGACAGAGACATACAGTATCCTCCGAGGACAAAGGCGATAAAGAACCATGTTCGCGTGCGGAACATTTGGTACGTGTGGAAGGTGGTCGTAATCAGAAAGCAGATGATGAAGACCACCGCCGCGCCCAGAGACGGGGTATACTGAAAGAACTTAAACCCCTCTCGCGCTTCGAGATGTGGCATTTTGTCAGGCAGATGGGTCAGAACTGTCAACCTGGAGAATGCATGCGAGAGGGGAGACTTTAAATCAAGCAGAACAGTCTGCCCAAGTAAGTGGGTTGGCGAACATGGAGAATAGCCTCGAAAACTTTACTTCTTCGAGAAAAAGCGGTGCCAATGTCTTTCTTGCTCAGACCCAGATATGAAAAATTAGAAAAGAGTTACCCCCCTGTCCCTAAGATCTAGTTGTTCATCTTTGATCTATTGACCCCAGCGAATCTTGTCGTATTTCTTTTGCGGGTCTCGCGCAACCAATCATGACAGACGCCGTTCTTGAGCTTGGCAGAGCATTATTTATAATCGACAGCATTCCAGTCTCATTGGCTTTCGGAGAGATGGCGACCCATAATGAGGGCGTAAATTATTCCCGACGCGGCAAAGTTCACGGGCATCTCGGAAAGTGATGCGATAGACTATCGTCACCCACATGGTTTCGCCTCTTTCCCCCCCTTAATTCCTACTGTAATAGAAAATTATAAGCGAGGATGCCATTACGCCGTTCTCATAAAAAGTCGCACCACGGCTGTCTCCAATGCAAACAACGAAGAATCAAATGTGATGAAGCACGACCGTATTGCAGCCCCTGTGTTCGCAAACACCTTTCCTGCACATTCCAAAGCCTCGCACCGCGACCTCAACCGGCCCCCAAACCAACCGGTAGCCCTTATGCGCTCTCCCATGCCGATTCCGGTCTGCCTCTCTCGGAGCTGGAACTCCTACACCAGTGGCACGTAGCCACGGCACGATCACTCGCTCACGAGGCACATCTCGAAGATGTCGTGCGCATCACCGTGCCCCAAGAGGCGCTCGCCTATCCTTTCCTCATGCACAGCATCCTCGCAGTCTCGGCGCTTCATCTCAGTTTTACCAGCCCCACCGAGCGACGCCAATCCTACAAAGAGGCCGCCATCCGCCACAACAACCTCTCTCTCACCCTCTGCACCCCGCTGCTCAGCAACGTGACGCCCCAGAACTGCCACGCCCTGTTCGCATTTTCCTGTCTCACCGCGGTATTTGCCTTCGGCGTCCAAGGTCGTGATGGGCTCCCTAGAGCCCAAGGACTGATCGACGTGGTCGAAGTCTTCAAGATGGTTCGCGGTGTCGCATCGGTCGTGCAACAGGCGCGAGCATGGATCGAACAGGGCGGCATGCGCCAACTCTTGAAAATCGGCAAATTACGCAAACGAGCCGCGGGGACGATATACGACCGAGAGCTGTGCTCGCATCTACAGACTTTTATCGAGGATCAACTACAACCGCGAGAACCCTGTATGCACGAGAACGTCGACATCAGCGCCGTCCTCTTACAGGCGGCAATGCGCCAACTTGAAATGTTGAACGTTTACATGACGTTGGAAGACGCCAACGCCATCCTCGCATGGCCGGTGCTTCTGGATGCGCAGTACCTGGACCTTTTACTGCGGGTGGAGCCGACCGCATTGATTATTCTAGCCTATTATGGCACAGCGCTGCATTTGCTGTTTGACAATTGGTGGTTAGACGGTTGGGGTCAGTTCATTATGAACCTTGCGTCGATGCGCCATGGTTCCGTGGGGGATTGGAGGATAGCGTGGCTTGTGGATATTATACAAAGAGATAGGGACTATAGATTGAGAACTGCATGAGCGAGAGGGAGGGAGAGAGAGTCGGTTACGTTCGCCCCGGAGCGATGGAAGGAAAGAAGAGTTGTCTCCTGTCTCCTCCAACCACGGCCCAGCTTAGCCTCTTCTTTGGACTTTGTTTCTACTTCTACTTCTACGGAGTACTAAAATGGAACTTTAGGGATGATCCTCTTAATTCCCAGAGATTTGTATCCCTTAGTTCATAGTAGGAGAAGGGCGAAAAATACACTTTGGGAAAATGAAACCCTCAATTCAAGAGAGAGCCTCTCATTGATTTTTGACTATTCCAAGGCGTTTCCATATCCCGCGACCGTATTCGGACCCTAGTGTTTGTTAGAATATGCCTAATGCATATTATTCACGAAGCTTGATCATTAGAGATGTGATTGATTTAAGCTTATTTCAATCACCCGAAATACGCCCGTCGTTCCTACTCGTTGAGCCTTGGAACAACTACTGATGCTAGATGCGGATTCTCGAAGATATTTGTTGTCAATAAACAGAACAACGATGGTCTCTGTTCGAGTCCAAACTATGCCTAAACATGTCAACTCCCGCCGCGACTTCTGTTGGAAGGTGTGTACCTCTGATAGCCGCCGGACTATACCTACCCACACCTCCTTGTGAGCAAGACTGCACTAACACTGCCACGACAAGGGCAAGATTATTCCCCTCACTTGAGGTAGAAACGTGTCAGCCGCCTAAGGTGCATCTCCCCGGATGTTATACGACTCCCTCTTGTTTGGGGATATATAAAACGTCCGATCCTCTATCAATAATGGGGGCGTCGTCGGGCTCATTTCTTTTGGTCTCTAGGTGTGCAAGGAAATTGTATCCTACAGTCGAGCATGGCGAGACTGCGACGAGGATGTACAAATTCTTGCCAGGAAAGCAGAGAGTCTTCGCGCGCCCTTAAAGGTGCTCAGAGACGGGATAGAAGAAAGCCAGGGCATGGGACAAGGGATTGCTGCAGATCTCGAGGACAAGATAATAAATATCAATAGGTCCATGCAGCGACTGAAGCAAACTGTCAAGAGGTACCAGTCAGACGGCCTCCTCCAGAGGGCTCTCGGGAAAAATGAAAAGCCAAATGGAAAGGGCTGCGTACGAAAAGACACTTTACGTGAAATGGAACAAGGCTTGGATGGTCTTCAGAATGTCCTTCAAACGACGTTGTTGGTGTATGTAGCCTGTGTCTAACGACAGGCTTTACTCCTAACTTACGAGGAGACAGATACTCTCGGCAGGATACTAGGGAATCTTTGAAAGTTCAGAAGGCAATACTTGCAGAAATGCGTGACATGGTTCGCAATATTTTCTCGTTCTGTGGGTTTCTTTTCTAACATCTCACTATTCAGGGTTCCGTTCTGAATGCATCCTTGGCAAAGAGAATGCCACCACCGAGTTTATTACAGCTCTGGAATGAGCGACTGATCACGTCAGAAATGATGGAATCTCCGACACTTTATATGAGCGTGCATGAAGAACGGTATGTGGATTTTTCACAAACTATCGAGATCAAATTTGATTGTCATTTAGAGATGGTCATCAAAGATTGACGCCTAGCTCTGGAATAAAGAGTCCCAAATCTCAACACAACAAGAAAGCTACTTTCTATTGTCGCTAATTGAATATTGCTATCAGTGCATCCTGTTTCCTAACCACAGGGGCTGGTGGGTTCTCTATCGCACCCTACCTGCATATACAAACAGTTCGAGGCAACAACCCTCTACTGCTTCGCAAGATTGACTTGTTGAAATCTAAGATCATATATTTCCGGGAAAGTTATGATCTCACGCTAGAATTGCGACAACTCTTTTCGGCAGGAGAAGTACTCCCTTCTGACCTATTCCACAGTGGGAGTGGATCTGTTGTATCGCTCTTTGATGTAACAGGTTCTCTTCCATCTGCTTCAATTTAAATGAGAGACTAACGAGAGTAGATTCTATGCTACCCTTTGTGCCTAACCAATACTTTGACCAACGTCGAGTCGCTTTCTCTAATTATAAGATTTATGTTAAACTGCGGATGTAGGCCCACGACAGTCAAGATGCATGATCAAGGATTAGAAAGCCTTTGTCAGCAGGTTACCCTTAGAGGCCAAGATATGGAGTGGATATCTAGAGTTGTTGAATTTGGTGCCCCTTTCAGCATTTTTCGCCCACCCACCATTCAATGAGCGTTTCAAGATGAATCTACGGCCCATTATCTCCCAAGATGATGATAGTAAGAAATCAAACTCGTCTTGAGTTCGACGAAGCTTACTCTCTAAATAGTGTTTCAAATTCCTAAAATTGCTCAGATCATAATTAAAGAAGCTGAAGAGGAACTACGAATGGCGCTCAAGTCTGGTCTTGCTTCACCCAACGATAAATGGGTGACTGCTCCCTACTCCAGCTTGCCTTTGGGTGGCCACGAGGCCTCGAAATTCTCCTGGAGGCAGGGGCAAACCCAATCGAGAAATATAATCTTGGCATAGTATATGACAAGGATTATATTGAGTCCACTGCTATGTTACTCAAGGCAGGGTGCCTCTTTAATTCCGAATGTCTTTCGCGGCTCTAGATGTCAAATGCTGCCACTCAATTGTCTATGGTGGTTGACGAGCTTGCATCGAGAAGGAAGCAGCTATGGCGATTGGCACAATCCTCTATCCCACGAGATCAACTCCCAGTTCTGGATCAGGATACAGTCCTTGATGCAGCGTCCGTCGCAGTTTCTGTCAAATTGGTTGACCGAGACATGGAAGCCCCTCTGTCTCTCCTACTTCTTATCGATCCTCGGAGGTCGTCGGTCTACAATCAATTGCACCACGTAATGTCTTTCCAGATACTCTATGATGCTGGATTTCGCGACATTGATGTAACAGATGTGGCGGGGAGGACACCTCTGATGAACACAATTATGGACCCAGGTAACTCAATGGGGATCAGGCGCTCAGCATGGTTAATCTCTAAGGAAGCTGATGTAAACCGAAATTTGCTAGGGTCACGATCTACGATCGACCATTATCTAATCTTGGATATACTCTCTGCGGCCGTCTGGCAAATATCAAGGTCAACGGATTCTGTAATTACCGCGGACCAGGAAAACCGAAGGATGAAACAGTACCTCGAGTGGGAAACAAGCGTGCTCAAGCATGGCGCTAGTGTTTTTCTTATTAAAACAATCAGGGATCACTACTTCTGCCCTTGCTCTCCCGCAGGATGCTCTACATTATCTGTGGCTCTACGACACGTTATGTTCCACTTGGCCCTGTGGCAAGATTCAGCCGACTGGCTTCGAAAGTTCTTTAAATTCCTCACCACATGGGAAATGGAAACAATTGAAGCGAGCAAAACCATCATTCTGCCCTTGACATTCAACACACTAGGCCTTGTACATTCTTGCTGTATTGAACTTGATACTTCAACTTCTATCTATGCAAGCGATGTAACTGCTCTCTCCGCACGCACAATGGGAAGAGAAGAGGAAGAGCTCCACCACATCATCGAGGAGCAAGAGTTTTTCCTGGCCGATTTCAAAAATATGGTCTCCGAGTTCGAGCAAAAACACCTACAGCTCAGTCTGCCTATCATGGAGTTCCTGGAGGGTTACTGGTATACCCGCATCTCGGAATATCTTTCGGAACGGGATCTCTACGACGAGGAGCATGTCTGCGAAGCGCAAGCGATTGGTGTGGACCTTCAAGTGGAAGATGCATTCATTCCAAATAGGGTTTCTCTTTTGTTGCGCCTAAGGATTGAGAATATTGAGAACAAAAAAATTCGAGCCCAATCAACAACCGTTATAGAGCGGATACTTGGCCGCAGACATTTAAATGGCGTTAGAAGTCGAAGGTCAATTTGCTACATGAGGGAAAGCCAAAATTAAACCTATTTTCTCAGATGGTGCCTTGACCATTGATTTTAACCCAGATGCGAAATATGAATTTCAACCAGAGATGACCGTAATTCATTCCATATCGTAGTTAGTATTCACCGCGCAAGATAGATTGTAATATCGCAAGAGAAAAAAGGGCAAAAGAAGGCAGAAAGTCTCAACTGGTCCATATAATAACCAATTCTCATTCAATACGGAAATTTGTTTCCTCATGAAATGTGAATGACAATTTTCGAAAAATGATGTTGCTGAGACATGTACTCAAAAGCTTCTTTCGTCTCCTGCAAAGGAAACACCTTGTCATCCAACACTGGCTTAACATTCTTCTCCTCAAGGAACTGGTTCATAGCCTCAAATTGGGCTCTTGTCCCCAAGAGGAGCCCTCGGGTCGTGCACAGATGTAAAAGACCATCCATGATATTCGGGATATCACCATCCGGGGCTTGGCCGAGCAGGCCTGTCAAAGCAATCATACCTTCCGGGCGAACAGCATGTAGAGACTGACGCAGTGTGGATAAACCTCCTACGTCAATAACTGTGTGTACACCTTTTCCATCTGGCGTGACTCTCTTAGCTTCTTCGCCCCAGTTAGGGGTTATTTTATAATTGATGACGTGCTGCGCTCCTAACGACCGCAGTCTAGCAGCCTTCTCATCTGAGCTTGTGGTTGCTGTAACGGTTGCGCCTGCTGCGAGAGCAAACTGTTCCGGGTTGTTAGACTCTTGGACTTGAAGGGCCTATGAAATGGGAACCGTAGCCTACCTGTAACGCCGCGATAGAGACACCTCCCGTACCCTGGACCAAAACCACATGGCCTTTCTTTGGCTCCCTGCCTTCAATTCCAAACAATCCGTTCCACGCAGTCAAAGCAGAGCATGTAAGCGTTGCCGCCTCATCAAAGCTGAGATTCCTCGGCATCTTGACCAAAGATGTATCGTGAAACACGCCATGTGTGCGAAGGGTCCCATCAATTCGCTGTCCAAGTCCACCGCCAATGTCGGCAAACGTCGCAGGGGCGTTCTCGGTCATGCCGGATGTCATGTGCGTGCAAACATGATCGCCTGGTTGGAATTTATTCACGGACGAGCCGACGGCTTCAACCACTCCGGCGCCGTCGGAGCCGGGTACGACATTTGGTTCGATGGTTAGACCATATGTGCCCTGGATCATAGATTAGTATCTGTCGAGGTAGTAGGAAGATCACCAAGCACCTTCGCAATAGCGATATCGCGGTAGTTTAAAGATGCCGCTTGAATCTTGACGCGCACGTCATGATCCCCGAGAGGTGGCAACTCCTGGTTCTCAACAAATTTGAGACTTTGCGGTCCCTCCTGGCCCGTCAGAATCCACGCCTTGCTTGAGGAAGCCATTTCAACGTTGAATGTAGAGTGAAAACCAGTTTGACGCGTGTGTCATCTGGAACAAAGAGATTGTCAGCGAATATGGGGCAATTTTACCATCAGGATTCAACACCTTACCGCTTGCCGCCTAGATCAACTCTGACGGCATTTCATGGCTTCACGATAAGCCGATTTCAAAGAAGCCACGTAGTCATATTGCATGTTAAATAGCTTCGTTTCGATCCTCTAAATCAAGAGGATCAGACCTTCATTGAGCCTCGATTCTGCATACAAATTACTAGGCAATACGAAACTTTCATGATCCAATAGAGATCCAAAGAGCCAGGGGGGCGCCTTGGCATAAAAACCTGCCATATCTGCCGTTACGTGAATAATGAACCGGCTGGTTCTCGCCACATTTGAATCATGAAAGTCTTCAATTTGGGAACATCCCCACCGAGTGATCCACAGTCTCAACGGTTACCGAGAATTGGATTTATGATGTCCACGGAGACGTAATGGTACCGGGAATCGGAGGACGGAGTCGGTCGTATTAAGTCACCTACAGCACTTTTGTGTAACCGTGACTGTGTCGATGGGAAGTAATTGAGTGAGCTTGCATTCATGCGTAGCCTCACACTTTGGTTCACAATGTGATGGGCAATGAGCATCTTCCAGAAGCCATCCAGACTTCCCAAGGACCCATTTTTAGTGTCAGATGACTAATTTGCGTGGCTTCGCAAAATGACTCCACCTTCGTTCCAACTTGCCATGCAAATTTCAAAACAAACCTCTTTTGTATTCCCCCTTAAAAATCAAAATGCATCTGGACCATAAAATTCCCTGGAACACAGCCGCCTGTCACTTCAAATACATTGAATCCAACCCCCATATCACACCGCATACCACGGATCTCTTTGCCCGAGACCTTCCCTCCCAATCCAATGACTTGAACCACTTTCGTCGCGTTCTTATCGCGACGATCCGCGAATTTGCCCTTACCCAAGAAAGAAAAGCCCCGGATGTAGCGGGAATACCTGACTCGGTTCCTCTCTTTTCGGAGACCCTCCTGTCCTATCCGGAGAGCAAATATGGCCTAGGCCCACACGAGACGAACTCTGCCCTTAACAATCCTCTCTCAGACCAACACCGAAGGATCGAGTATTGGATTCATTATGCCGCTGACCCGAACGATCCAAACCATTTCGGCTATGGAACCGGCGACGCGGACTTGGCCGATGCCGTGAAGATGTTGATCATCACTGTCGCCGAAGGCGAGCCGGTCGCATCGCGAGAAGCTCAAGAAGCACTTCTCCGACTAATACGGCATCCTCGAGTTCCGCTGGGGGACTTATGGAGTCTTCATTGGGGCCATTCATTCGGGGTCGATCACGTGGCGTATAGAGCCCTAGAGATGTATATCTCCCTAAACATCTTCGCAGCGGTGTTCGAGAAGAAACGACCGAGTACCAGGGAAAGCCCTCTTTTCGCAAGCAAGACCTTCCAAAGGTATCTCAACGATGCCGTGTCCAATTATGACTACCCGGCGCAAAACATCCCGCACCGTGCATTCTGGAAATCAATGGGAGTTCCGATTGATGGAGACGTTGGAGGAGATGATGACTCCAGGACAGATCCATTAAATCCTCATTCCACAGATGACACAAGGTCCAAACTCAAAGCATATCTTAAGTTGTGTTTCGCTATTCTATATTTCTTTGATATCTATCGTCGGGAGCTGCTCGGTGATGATGCCGCTGTTGACAAGGAGTGGAGTTACATGATCACTGGCACTATGATGTGGTGGGGATGTGATTACGATTGGGAAAGTATGGAATTCGTGCAGAAGGAAAAAACAGCTAATTAACTAGATACAAAGCCAACTTTCTGTTGTTCTCATGATTCTATAAGCTGTAACACTCGACTTGACACACACATCCGCCGAGTTGGTATTAATTCTTCGTCTGGCCAATAATGGGCCCACGGGTGTGGCTGCAGCATATTTGTTTAATCAATCAATGGATGGTTTGTCAGGAAATACTTTTCTGCTGCACCAAGTTTGAGATATTCCTTCGAACGAGAGTGACCAGTTTTATTGCATGTGGCATTGTGGGAATGTTTGTTCTGTTTACAGAAACACAACACTCCGTGCATCGAGGACAACAAGCCACATATAACAGGGGAGAATGAATTTTCACTGAAAAGCAGCTGTTAGCAACTTAGCATCCCAGTCCCCTGTGGGTTTTTTTCTTTCTTTCTTTCCCCCCTCTGTATTCAAGAACACACTAAAATGACGATAAATAGGCGCTCCAGAATTGAGATTTCTCGAATTCAATTTAAAAGCTTCTCTTCTCTGTGAGTCCGCGGAAATCCCTGGTCACAAGCCTCTGGCTAGCTGTAAGGGACGACGCAAGGGGGTCCTGACCGACCTATTGCCGAGTTGCTGCAGCCCAATCAGAAGAGTGAATGGAACGAACATGTTAGATCGACTGTTGCGAAGCCTTCTCCATAGAGAATCGGCTTGTTAATGTCTGCAAACCACAGTGGGTTGAACGAACTGAACAATTCATTTTTTAATTGGACCACATTGGTGAATACCTCAGGCACCATCGTCCGATTCACTTGCATCACGTGTCAGCCGTCGCATTCGGCGATTGAATTTTGGATCGGCGTTCGACATATCGGGAATGTGAATGGAATCTCCATGACCAGGTATCCCCTCAATAGAGACGTCATTCGGCAGCCATGTCTCGCATTTATCAGAAATGGCCTTGGCGAACCTTTACGCTGTGGGACGTTCGCCGAGGTGCCCGATGCAGAGATTTTACGATGATTTGGCAATATCTACGTCAATAACTCCGATGGGCGAGTTGAACTTTGACTTGACACTTGAGGTTTGCGCCTGTATACTACAAGTTTACAGACTTCTGCCAGTAAACCGACAACTAGAATAACAAAGTCTTCCCTCGCACAATACATGGAGTCCGGGTCCCATTCTCAGCTCACCCACGCGGGCGCACTCCCTGCCGGACAAGAAAACGCCCAGCCAGCGCCACGATGCAGTGACCTCGAGGCCAATAGGTCCAAACATGATGTTGGCTGGCGCCGCGTTGTGCGCAATTTTACCCCAGCGTAGGTGACTCGTAAGTCTATTGCTCATATTCATGCTAATAAATTTCGTAGGTGGTTCTCGGTGAATATGGGAACAGGAATCGTCTCTCTTCTCCTCAACACTTTGCCGTACAATGGTCTCTGGCTGTACTACATTTCCATCATCGTATTTGTTCTCAATGTCGTTTACTTCGTCACGTTCTGTGTTGTCGCGGCTCTGCGATACACTCTGTATCCGGAGATATTCAAGGCGATGATCACTCACCCGGCGCAGTCGATGTTTCTAGGCACTTTTCCGATGGGACTAGCGACGATTATCAACGTGTTCTGCAACGTATGTGTCCCAGCATGGGGCGACGGGGCAGCGTACTTTGCCTGGGCTTTGTGGATCGTGGACGCGGTGCTTTCCGTGTCGACAGCAACCGTCGTCCCACTCATAGTGTAAGAATCCCTACCCTACGTATCTCTTGGGTTATTTCGGTCTAATTCAGAGAAATAGGATGACGCGCAAGAGCGAAATTAGCTTATCTTCAATGAACGCTGCTTGGCTTCTACCTATTGTGTCGTGCATTGTTGCTTCATCCTCCGGGGCAGTTGTGGCAGGCGTGCTCCCCAATGCGCAACACGCCCTTTGGACCGTGATGGTCAGCTACGCGCTCTGGGGAATGGGTGTTCCACTCGCGATGATGATCATGACCATCTACCTGCAACGTCTTCTTCTTCATAAGCTTCCGCCTAAGACGGTTCTAGTCAGCGTATTCTTGCCCCTGGGTCCTCTCGGCCAGGGCGGCTTTGGGTACGCATTCATCGACACTGCCGAAATTCTTTCCCATGGCTAATACAATGTATCCAGAATTCAAAAACTAGGCGAATATATCCTAAAGATATTTCCCGAGACGCAATCACTCCATGGTTCTACGGGCCTCATCTTCTACGAAGGTGGCTTCATCATCGGTCTGATAATGTGGGCATTCGGACTAATCTGGTTCTTTTTCGCTGTTGCTTCTCTCATCCGGGCCCGGAAGTTCCCCTTCAACTTGAGCTGGTGGGGATTGACCTTTCCCATTGGCGTTTATGCGATGTGTACCTGTCAACTGGGAAGAGAGCTGCCGTCGACATTCTTCGCGGTACTTGGAACTGTAAGTTTACTATCTCCTCCCCGCGTCTGTGGTCTTGAAAACAGCTAATCTTGGAAGATATTCTCCGTCACGGTCGTGCTCCTATGGCTTTTTGTCAGCTTCCACACTTTTAGAGGCATTGTACGAGGCGATATTTTCGTTGCGCCATGTCTGGCGGATTTGGAAAGGAAGAAAAGAGAAGAGGCGCGAAGCAATTAAGATCACTAGATGCTTGGATATTCTAGCGTTGGATTGATGCAACTACGGCTAGGAATCTAAGAGACAATTCTATCCCAGAAGGAACCATACTAATTTTGCCCAGTCGTGTTAAACTTTCTTGTCATCAGAGTATTTATCAGGCCAGTGGGGTAGGCCTTGCTACAGACTAGAGTAATGAGAATTAAATATGCAGGACATTGACGAGCCTGATCCAGATAAACTATCTATACAAAGTGGCGATTTAAGAATAATAGAGGCCAGATCGAGGGGAACAGCGAAGAAATAGAAATGCAACCCTGTACTCCTATGATGAATGTGTTCAAAATGCCAAGTTAGTACGTACCCTTATCCAATTGATATCACCGAAGATGCACTATATGCTAGACATATATGATCAAATCCGTTGTACATAGTCCACAGGTCGCTAGCTTCCATTGTTGGCGCACGTCCAACTCGAGGATTGAGAGGTTTCGTGGATTGATTTGCCCGTGACGTAGAGTCCGAGCCCGCACTATACCCTGTTAGCACATGCTCTGCAAAACAACGAGGAGGGACATACAATAGCACAGGCCATGCCAACCACTGTTAGCTGGATAATTGTAACACAGCTTCTCCTCGGTGAGGAGAACAACTGGCCTTTGTTCATGCCCAGCCCGAATATCGCGGGCAACCCGTCTGTCTGGTCAGTTTTAATTCATGTAAAGCTTGATATAGGCACTCACAACTAAACCAACTTCCAAACAACGAGCTCTAGAGAAGGGATTAGCTTAACAATACCGAGGGGGTGTCTAGGGGACTTACAATCAAACCCAGCATATCATTAAATACCGGGATAGACTCAGCAACAACCCAAGCGATAACCCACACCACGAATCCAATTCCTAGCCAAGCTCCGACAGAGCGGAAGCTCCGATTGTGCATTTGCGATGATCCCCGGAGCATACGAACATATACATATTTCGAGGCAACGTGTCCATGGATTACTCCTGAGAAGACAACCGTTGGGATAGCCAGTCCCCAGGCGACTTTCTTCATGACTGGCCCTGCCGAGCTCAGCGCGGGAGACATAACGTCGGGGCCAGCGTAGCAGTATATTACCACCGCCGTGACGACGTACATGGAAGTGTCTAGAATCTGTAGCATCGCGAGGGACTTGGGGTAATCTCGAGGGTTTTGCATTTCCGAGATAAATCCGAAGAAGGCAACGTGAGCGACTGATTATTCGTTAGAGCACCAGATTGGGGAGGCAAGCGGACTAGACCGGCGTACTATACGCGAACAAAATATTCGTAACGGCGAGAAACTGTTTTGCGAATCCGTGGCTGGTCGCAATTTGAAGGCGATGGGATACCGGGTTCTGGACGCCGATTGCAATCATCGTAAAGACCGTCGCAGTGAGAATACTCGCGAACGCTAAAAAAGTCAGCTTCGCTTGATATCGATCCCAGAGACCTCACTTACATATCACCGATATCCAATATACCCTTTTCATTCGCCGCGGTATTGACCCGATGAAGCTCACAGCCAGCCCAACCACCGAGAATCCAATCGTACAGGCGCCATGGTCCGTGAGCTCATTCATCAACACCGAAAACGTCAGGACGTGACTGGCCATGAGGAAAATCAAGAATATCAACTGGCCAACACTGAGGAACTCCCGCGCGAACCGCCCCAGGAATATCCCTCCTGCGTCGCTCATGCTGTGGACTTGAGGGTATCGTAGTTTAACTTTGCCGATCAGAATGCCAGTATACCAGGCTACTCCAGACATGACCACAAGGATGATAATGGCTCTATGTTCGCTGTATCAGTAGCCGGCGGACGTTCGAGGGAAATGCATCGACGTACGGAACGATCCCTAGTGTTGCAACCGCAGATGGCAGAGATAGAATTCCCAAGGAGACATTCTGTGCAGTCATCACTAGACAGGATTAGACAATATTTCCATATAGTAGCAAAAAATACCCACACATTCCACTCTGCCTGGGCAAAGTCAGCTGGTTAGTGCAACATCATGATATCCGCCAACTTACCACCACTTCATCACTCGATATTTAACCTCCGCATGCTCTTCATTCCCGAATGGATCGTCGGTCGGTGATGGCGCGTCTGTCCTCTCTTTCTTCTCATCGTCTCCGACGTCTTGGCTGGTGCTCGTCTGTTCATACAGAGTCTCGGCAGACTCCAGCTCTCGAACACTCATCTTCGTTATCACAATGACAAAGAAATCAAGAGAGCAACAAAAACGCAGATAAGCGCTCAGACAGCGTTTAAGAGAAGATCGAGCACATGTTTGCTCTATGCTATCCCTTGCATCCGGGCTCCACCTTCCGAATGCAATCAATGATCAGCTAATCGACGAGTCGAGGCAAAGTCATGAGCGCTTTGAGATCGGTACATTCTGGGAACTTCGATCACCCGTGAAAGAATTCCCAAGGGGCAGCCCACAGCATGAAAGCTGTCGTCCTCCCGGGCTCAGCATTATGAACGTTCACAGCCAGCCTTTGCTTGTGTGGGAGCCTTTTTTTTTTCACCTGCTCTTAAACCATCTTGATCTGCTATTACGGCTGTCATTTCGATTTTTCTTATTCAAAATCTCTCTTGAGATACTTGAGTTGCTCTTGTTTCCGATCTTCCCTGCCGTCAACCGGCGTTGTATCCGGAACTGGCGGATCAAGGTGACGAAGCCGCAAACGGCAGAAAATAGCATGATAATTGAAAACAAGCTGTTATTTCGAGCGTCGACTATATGTTTCTCAGATCTCCGATATCAATCTAGCGCAGAAGAAAATGTATGCTGTTCACATTTCAACCTCCTGCTCCCAGTCTCCGCTCTAGGTGGAAAATTCTGTATCAAGATCATATGAGATTGCCACAATTGTTTGCCCGTAGCATAGTGTTAATACTATAACACAAAGACAAGATGGCCAAGTGGTCTAAGGCGCTCGACTCGAGAATCTTGAGATTTCATGAACACATGTTCATGCAGTGTTGATTCTTTCCTTCAAAAAAGGTGTTTTCGAGTCTCGTTTCGGGGCGGTCGAATCCCCCTCTTGTCATTTTTTAGTTTTTTTTACCAATCTCTCTCTCTCTCCCTCCCCTCTCTTACTTATTTATTGATTATTTATTATCATTTATTAATAATGGCCTAATTTATCTTATCACAATGACAAAGAAACCAAGAGAGCAACAAAAACGGTAAACCCCCGATATTGAATGTGAGAGGAGAACATGTGCTTTGTGAAGAAAAATGTCATCAAAGGGACTCACTCAGATAGTTCTCTGGGCTTCTCGCAGCTCCCATTTCAAATCTCGTTGACACACTAACCGTATGAGGAAGGTATAACCTGGTCGTCAATTCTGCCAGATTCAGTTTCACCGCCCAGTTGCTGCCGTGTGGCCTTGATGCCTTTGTGCCCAGCACTCACCCCTTTCGTGGCTAGTAGTGGCTGGTCGTTCCTTGGCTGCCTTACTGCCTTACTGCCTTACCACTCCCTCACTGCCCCTTTCTTCTACACGGCCTGTCTTGCTGCCGTCGAGAGACTAAGCCCCAGTTTCTCCTGCTAGATAGACCTGGTAAGAAATCTTTCTATCAATAGCTCAATCTATCAATATACAGTATGAATCATCTAACACGCATGTTTAATCAAAGGAACAGAAAACCGCGCAAAGAACGCCTCCAACGCCGCGGTATCCTCCAAATCGCCAACAAAAGCAACATGCTGATCAGGGCGTATTAGCACTAAGCATCCCTGCGACGCGATGCCATACGATTCATATGCATGACCGCAGCCCTCCCCATAGCCAGCGTCGTCCGCAAATACGTGATCATACTCATATCCGCCTTCGGGGTGAAATGGCCGAAATATCTCGGGAAGCTCCATGAGTTCTACCTTCTCGTGGCAGGACGAATGAACCAGATGGGCAGCAATCGATCCTACTAAAGAATGGTGGATGTTCTGGTTGATCTTGGTGAAAAACGAATCCGGCCGTGAAAGTGATGCCGCAAAGCCTTCCACTCGATCCCTCTGTCCTTCGTCCGCAATACTGCCCCCGAAGACGACTAGGTTCCACTGGCCTGTGCTGCGAAGCCTTTGCTGAAGATGCCATGGGCGAGAGTCACTCTGGGAAAGGACTTTATAACTCGGGAATCGACTGCCAACTTTGATACCCTTCGCGAGGTGAGGCTTGCTCAGAGGATGGGTAGATTCTGTCTTGGTGACCGGCTGCCGATGCTCAGAACCCGCGATTAAGAGGCTGGGTTCGTATGTCACGCCGAGACCAGATGCGCTGGAGTTTTCCTCGCTGAGCGACAATTTCAGCGGGCTGGCCTC
This sequence comes from Aspergillus affinis, assembly GCF_023601865.1. NCBI lineage: Eukaryota > Fungi > Ascomycota > Eurotiomycetes > Eurotiales > Aspergillaceae > Aspergillus > Aspergillus affinis. The sequence continues at coordinate 77,692 of NW_026515871.1, forward strand.
ACCGCGAGATGTGAGAGCTTTGTCTACTTTGGACGGGGTGCAGATCCCTCGGCACATCTGTTTGTCAAAGGAGACCAATCTATCTCCCACAGGACGCCGTTCACTTTCGTAGGTGTGAAGTAGCTCCGGGGTGGCCATTCCCTTCACAACGCTTGCCAGCTTCCAGCCAAGGTTATACGTATCTTGCATACTGACATTCATGCCTTGCCCGGCCTTCGGTGAATGTGTGTGGACTGCGTCTCCTGCGAGAAATACGCGGTTTTGTATCGAGTATGTGGGACAAACGCGATGTCCAACCTGGTTCGGTATCAGTAGGCACTTGACTTGCCGTGAAGACTTCACCTACCGTGTAAATCGTGGACCACTGAAGGTTTGCCGCCTCAAACATGTAAGGTTGCATAATGGCCTTAGCAACTATAACTAGAGCAGCAGGGTGATAGTTGCTCCTGAATTTTGCAGCCATTGTTGGCGATAACTGGATATAAAACCGCACTAGTCGATTCTCTCGGGGAATGATCATTAGATTCCCTGCCCTCGACTTGATGATACATCGTTTGCGAATATCAGCTGGGTCATGGTGGTTAGCGTGATCCGGGGTATAAATATGTTAGGAACTCTAACGAAAGTCTGTAACGGGGATGCAATCAAGCACCCCCCAATGCTCATCTGAAGATTCGCCTTCGAGGGAGAGGCCGAAATGCTTCCGGACCCAACTCTTGGCCCCATCGCAACCGATGACATATTTTGTCTGAAAGACGGACTCTATCTCGGCCTCTAGCCCATTGTACTGCTAGATTGTTAGAGAGGTCGCAAATATATCAACTCTCGGTACTGACTTGACCAATCTCACCGCGCCATTCTTTCAATTTAACTTCAACCGGGTTACCGTTACTGCTTTGGACACGGCTTTCGTTAATGTGAATTGATGTTGGAACGGTGCCCCATTTAACCTTTACATCCCCATGGTTCTTGATGAAGCTAAGAAGATGCTCTTCGATTCGGCCCTGACCAAGCGTGCATTCCTGGAATCTAGAGAGCCCGGGATTATGGTTTAATGCCATACTTTCCCTGTGGATCCCGTCGTGCGAGTCGGTCTGCAGCTGTCAGCAACCCTAATCTCCAGTTGAACGACATATCTGAGACACTTACCCACAGACAGACTTCAATGGTGGGGTTGGACTCCGAACAGACTGCATCGCCAATTTTAAAGCTGTCCAAGATCTCAAGAGTTCTACCCTCGAGACCGTCAGCGTGTCCAGCCTGGGTGCGAAATTGATCCCTCTCAACAACCAGAGTCTTGACGCCTGCTTGGGAGAGCCAGGTAGCTGCCATTAGCCTAAGTCCGTTCTATTAGTCCCAGTTCTCAACCGCACAGGGGTTACAGATAAAATGAATACCCCGCTGGACCGGCCCCAATTATAATAACATCGTATTGGTTTTCGATAGTCATTGTGACATGGGGCATGTGAAGATATGCCGCGAAATAGTTTTCCTTAAAAAAGCTTTCTGTCCTCACCCATTCAAAAAGACTAAGAGTACAATGTAGTACATGAGACGCCTTATATACTTGTTCTACCAGACTCACCCGTAGGTGATCAAGGTAATACACAAGACTGGAACTGCATCCATCAACAATTCGTCATTGAGAAACTTAATGGCTGCCTGTTACACAAACAGCCCGACCGGCAGGACATTCCATGCAGAGTTGTTCGAAAAGTATCCCTTAGATGGATACGTCGCTACGAAGCAAGTTTGGTGTCTGGGACGAATCCCTTGCTTCGATAAAACAAGATCTGTTCTTCACGTCTGGGATCCAGAATTCTTGACCATGTGGGGCGCATATACACTCGGCCAGCGAGGGCAAGGCCGTCCGACGTCAGCTGAGCCGTGTCAGGTCGCAAACACGTCGGTGTGCCTTACCATCCCTGTTGATGGGCTTCGGTATTTATCATGCTACGCTTCCACCTGCTCTTCATTCGTGCGATGATCGTATAGAGTAGTAGAGTCGCCCAGCTTAGACCTTTTTTTTGGGTAAATGTTGTGTCATGTCTTTCCATCTGGACTTAGTCATGGGATCCTGGGCCGAAAGGCAGGGTGTCCTAAGAGAAGGAAACCACGTGGCTTTAGATGGGCACTCGCTTAGCCTGGGAACTGTTGTTGCTATCTCACGGTAGGACTGCCAGGCTTTTGTTGAAAACACCGAAGAAATGCTAAGGGGCTTAGTGACGGTTCGAAAGCGCTGATCAAGGAGTCCGAAGAGCTGTACGAACGCGTACAGCAGAGTGTGAACACACTAAGCACGAGTCTTGACAAGGGAGAGCAAGTGTATGGTTAGTCTTATGATGCCCAACAACAGATTTAGAATATTTGCCTAACAAGTTGAAGGAGTCAATACTGGCCCCGGTGGCAATGCTGCTACGAGAACCCGCCGCTTGGAGATGCTTCAGCACTCCTTCCTCCAACATCACCAATGTGGGATCTTGACGGACCCAGCGCTGAATTCCGAGTCTCTTGTTCAACGAGGAGATTTAAGTGACTGTCTACCTGTGGCTGTTGTTCGAGCAGCTATGCTAATACGCTGCAATTCTCTCCTTCGAGGGCATTCTGCCGTACGGGCCGAAGTTGTCGAATTGTTGCTTCGTGCAATGAACAGCGATATCACCCCGGTCATTCCTCTCCGGGGTAGTATATCAGCCTCGGGAGACCTTTCTCCTCTTTCCTATGTCGGTGGGCTTATCGAAGGAAATCCCGATATATTCGTGCAAGTCAAAGAAAATGACAGATATCGTGTTCTATCCGCAAAGGCGGCCCTCGAACAGATAAACCAGGTTCCAATGATACTCCAGGCCAAGGAGGGTCTCGGAATCATGAATGGTACAGCTCCCAGTGCCGCGGCAGCGTCTTTAGTTCTATACGACAGCCACAACCTCGCGCTTTTGACTCAGGTGCTTACTGCTATGGCGACCGAAGCGCTCGCTGGAACCGTCGATAATTACCATGATTTCATTTCTCAGTGCCGACCGCATCTAGGCCAGGCCGAAGTGGCTCGAAACATCAGGTCATTTCTTTCCGGATCGCGTCTGTCACTTGAATTAGATGTCAATAAACAGGGCCTCATCCAGGATCGGTACGCTCTGCGCACTGCACCTCAATGGATCGGACCCCAGTTAGAAGACCTTATGTCCGCAACCCGCCAAATGGAAGTCGAAATAAACTCGTCGACCGACAATCCACTGATAGACTCATTGGAAGGGCGCTTTCACCACGGAGGAAACTTCCAAGCTGCATCCGTAACGTCTGCAATGGAAAAGACCCGCACAGCGTTGACAATGCTGGGAAGAATATTGCTTGGACAATGCGGAGAGCTGATAAACCCCATGTTGAGCAGAGGGCTGCCTCCAAACCTCTGCGCAGATGACCCAAGTCTGTCTTTCGCCATGAAAGGCTTGGATGTGCACATGACGGCGTACTTCTCGGAGCTGGCATATCTTGCCAACTCGGTCGCCAGCCACGTCCAGACGGCGGAGATGAACAACCAGTCCGTCAACTCACTTGCCTTGATATCGGCCAGATATACCGGGAAGGCTGTTCATCTGCTCTCCATGATGTGCGCAGTACATTTGTATATCCTGTGCCAAGCTTTAGACCTCCGTGCCTTGACGGTAGACTTCCTCGAGACAGCCAAGGAGGAAGCAAAGCAGGCCTTCGACGAGGCGTTCACCAACCCGAAAGATCTGAAGATGGACTTCGAGGAAGCATGGATGTCTATCGAAAATTCCTGGCTAGAGACAAGCCAACAGGACCTCGTTCCACGATGTGAAGAGGTGACTTCGCGATCCGTGAGTTACATTTTGAACGCCGAATTGAGTGCCGAGGGCACTCCTGATCCCTTCGTGTGGAACTCGGCCAAAGCATGGAAGACCAAACTTTCTTCGCTTATCTACAGAATCTACGACAATACCCGCAAAAAGCTCTTCAAAAAGCCACTGACACCCGATTTCCTCGGAGACACGTCAAAAGCCATGTACCTATTCGTCCGCGAAGAGCTTGGCATCCCTTTTCATCAGGGCGTAACTGACCATCCCATCTTGCCAAAATGCGCTGAATGCTCGGATGACAAGAAAACAATTGGGTCTTGCGTTACACGCGTCTATGAAGCAATTCGGGACGATGAATTAATTGACGTTTTGAAGAATGTACTGTAGTGGGACGGGAATAGACTTTGCTTCGCTTAATGAGTACTATGATATGCAATGTTGAACTGAAAATGATGGAGGATTTTAATTAGGGAAATTGCTCAGATAATCAATCGGAATTTTATTCACTTGATGAACACTATGTCCTAAAACAATCTGTCATGCAGATTTTGTGCTAGCAATGAATGCCGGACCAAGCAGCGTAAGGAGGACCTAAACCATCCAAGGTATCATGAGGAAGTCTAACTAAAATCAACTAAAAGGATAGAGATAATAAAGCCACATTCATCATTGATGAGATTCTGTTCCAAGAATTTGTTATGCGTGTTACTAAATTAGGAAATAGTCAGGTCGCGCAAGGCCGTGGAATGGATGCATTTCATGATTCAAGCTAGACCCAAATGCATAAGAATGTACGTCCGAGAGACTGACCTGGTATCTGGGTAAAGGAAAACAGCCGAGCACCTCTGGATCTGCATGCATTCTTCATGCACGGACACGACACGAGCTATATTTCCTACTGTACCGGGTAAACTATTTTTCAACTGCAGGTCAGTCACATAGCGTGTAGGCTGTAAGCCAAGGGTCAATGATATCATAGTGAAGAGATTATGGGTATTCCGGCATTCTTCAGGTCCATGGAAATCAAGATCTGTACAACGCGTGATCGCTAAACGTCAGAGGGAGATACCCTTGGCAAGAAAGTAGGGACCCTTGCGGAAATTGAAGATGAATAGGGAGCTAGACCGCGAATGAAGATGACGTTTTATTGAAGGCATCTCTATTCAAACAATCTATAAATTATGCCTGACGTAGGTGGTGGAACTATAACTTTACACTGCCAATTCTAAACCTCGACAGGCCCGGAAATTCGATAAATAAGGATCTCAAGTTGAAAATGTCTTTCTATAAGCCGGAAGAGGAAATATTTGTGAGTGCCTCTGTCCAATCACTTTTGAAGATATTAGATGATAACTGGTCCGTTCAACGTGAGTAGCACAATGATGGACGTGAACCAGCCCTTCTGGGCTTCATTGAATCACGCCCCGATTACAACCAAATGAAAGGCTCACCGGAAAGGATTCTTGCCGCCATCGACCAATATGGCCGAGAGAAAGACTTCCTTATGAATGTCGGCGAGCATAAAGGGGAGCTTGTGAGAAGGGAAATTGCAGAGAATAAGCCGAATGTTTTGATGGAATTGGGCGGATACGTTGGATATTCGGCGATTTTGTTTGGTAATTCTCTCAAGATTGCAGGAGGAAAAAAGTATATCAGTTTGGAAAAAAGTCCGGTATTTGCTTCCGTGTCCCCCTCCTTGGTCAAGCTGGCTGGTTTGGACGATATTGTGGAAATCAAGATCGGTCCCTGTCGGGATTCGTTGAGAGCCCTCGAGAAGAAATACAGTGACCGCGGCTTGGATATGATATTCTTTGACCACGCGAAGACCGAATACGTCAACGACCTCAAACTGTGCGAGGAACTATGATTGGTGGCTCGCAACACAGTTGTCCTCGCTGACAATGTCATTTGTCCCGGCAATCCTGCGTATCTGGAATATGTTAGGGCCATGCCATCCAAGAAACAAAAAAGCCAGCATGAAGCTTCTACCGGCAGGGATGACTATTCTGTGGGAAACCCTCAATTATTCTATGATACATCTATTGTTCACGGATTAGAGCCAACTGGCCAACCGGTAAGTTTATATTTTATTCTATGATAGGGCGGTTTAAATATCATCGCGGCACACGGCGACATCCGTCGTTCGATTCGCTGCGAATAATCGCATTGCGACTTGGAAAATCAGCACCCTTTACCATAGCAATGTTGCCCAAATATTACCGAAGTCAGCTTATATCCTAACTGGCGTACTGCCGGATAATCGGATACGCGAATCCTTCCCAACCTTAAGAAATGCCGTGGATTCAGCCGAGCGATGCCATCGTCCACCATGACTAATGGAAATCCCATGGGACAAGGGTCCCACTGCGGGGATACGGGGTAATTAATTCCTCGAATAAATAGAATGCCGTGTCAGACCCTTTTCTCTCGGAAATTTCCGCTGGAGCTGCGACTCAGCTGTCGAAATAGCATGGCATTTGAGAAATCAACGGCACCGCGTGATGACGGTGCCGCCGCTCATGTTGAACGAGAACCAACTGTACAAGACACATTCAACTATGAAACTGAAGAAAAGCCTCCACCTAACGGAGGCTTAGAAGGATGGTTGAGCGTTATCGCCGGTTTCTGTGTTTTCGTTAACTCCTGGTGTGTATAAGTTCGGCGGTCGAACTCCTTCTCTAGCTAACCCAATACAGGGGTTTGATCACTACGTATGGTGCCTTCCAGGAACACTACCAGACGGTGCTTTTACCCGATCAACCTCCATCATCGCTATCATGGGTAGGCAGTATTCAAGCGACACTCATTGTGATGGTGGGGATTGTCACTGGGCCCTTGGTTGACAACGGTTATCTGCGACCATTGATTGTCTGCGGCAGCACCTTAACAGTGTTTGGGATCATGATGACCAGTCTATCCACGAAATATTATCAAGTGAGCCCATTTTTCCTATATCTGTGACTCACTTTCGACTAAAATTGGTAGATAATTCTAGCCCAGGGGTTTGGCGTGGGCCTAGGTGGTGGCATCGCCTACATCCCAGCTCTTGTTGTCATCTCCTCGCATTTCACGACGAAACGACCGATCGCGATCGGATGCGCATCGATCGGATCTAGTGTGGGCAGTGTTGTCTTCCCCATCATGTTTCGCCAGCTTCAACCCAGGATCGGCTTCCCCTGGACTGTCCGCTGCATCGGCTTCATCAATCTGTTTCTTGCCCTAATCACGTGTATTGTGCTCTGTCGGCGTCCGGGCAAGAAGACCCGCTCTAGAAGCATGATCGACTTCAAAGCATTCAAGGAGCTTCCATTCATGCTATATGCCGTCTCCTTGACATGCATCATGCTCGGCTACTACATCCCGGTATTCTACGTTCCATCATACTCGCGCGTAGCATTACACACAACCCGAAATTTATCCTTCTACATGGTCGCTATTATAAACGGTGCCTCGGCATTTGGGCGAACATTGCCATACCTCGCCGGCTCGCGCATGAAGCCAATGGTCATCTTACTCTGCGGGACATCTGCTAGCGTAATCGCTATGTTCTGCTGGCTTGCTGTCAGTGACACGGCCGGTTTCATCGTCTGGGCATGCTACTGGGGTTTACTCAGTGGTGTGCTTGTCACGGCTCCGACATCAATTGTCGGTCATCCAGTTTACTGTCCAGACCCGGGCTCCCTTGGGACGCGACTGGGAATGATGTGGGGAATCAGTTCGTTTGGGTCTTTGGTCGGAACACCGATTGCGGGAGCGTTGGTTGATTTGGAGACTGGAGAGTTTTGGCGAGCGCAGGTCTTTGCAGGGTGTTTGATGGTTGGAGCTGTTCTGTTGCAGTCATGGCCTACCACCGTTGTGGTCAGGTATGATCGGGAGAAGGCCTCGACTGGTCGCTGATCGAGTTAATGGGAGATTGCTATTACTCCAAAAACTGTTCACAAATATATCAGATAGATGCCAAGTATATAAACCATCTAGTTTTAGACAACACATATGATACTCTTATAGGAGGGCCTATGATCATGGACATCTCAAGCTACTTTATATAGCTTTACTATGGACTTCTATGTAATCACTTTCCGCTCACCTGAACAATCATGACAAACAATACAAACTTCTATATCAACCTAAGACTTTATCGTCTAACCTCAATAGATTTTAATCTGTTCTATCACATACACACGGCTATAGCCTTTTTGTCTTTCGTCTGAATACACTATGTTGATGGACATGAATAGTTCTGCATTGTCCAATAGAGAGCTACCATTGTATCCAAGTTATGGGGCCATTCTATTAAGGTTTTTATTTTATTTTATTTTTATTTTTTTACCTGTATTCTTGTCAGTTCTTCAAGGTATCCCTACTAGTAAGTACCGATTTGAAGGATAATTATAGGTTTGTATTGATTCAACATTCCTGAAGGCAACGGACTCAACATGTATTTATACGAACAGCGGATGTTTCGACGGCTACAATGTGGATCCCATTGGATGATATACGCCACGTAAAGCAAATAAAAAAAATATTTATAAATACCAAATAAGTCTTATGCTAGTCGTTAACTCAGAAAACACGGCCTTGACCGCTACAGAGCCCTATCTCTAGCAACTACAGTCGGTAACCCCTGAAGGACCGAAAGGTCGGTGAAGCCACTAGGACGGCGACGCGCAGATCACCCGTTCTTGGCGCGTCGGGAATCCACCGTTTTCAATCGGCGACTCGATGCCGTCACTGGTCATTTGGCCACGCTGGATGACTTTGAATAAGGGGACGTGCACATACTTCATGCAATCAAGACCAAGAAGATGAGCACAGGGATAAACAAAAGTATCTGTTGGCATTAATCTGCAGTTTTACGAAAGGAGACGTTGAATGCCACGCAGAAATTCTCGTGGGTAGCGTCAAAAAAAATTAAGCAAGACGGAATGGGTAGTTGTCTCAAATTGAACAACTCTTTTAAGATTCCATGTTTCTGTGCAAAAAAGTCTAGAATAAAAACATTAATTTTGCTATGAAACTGTATGACTACAGACAACACCACATGGTATAAAAAATAAACCGAAGCCGACAATTGAGAAAAGAATAAGCCAGGAAAGAACCCCGAAAGAATGCAGCAGGCGCTGGAAAGAAAGTGTTATCGTAAACTCATGAATGAGATAGGGTCTCTAGGCCTTGCAATCAGACGACTCAGGCTTCAGGAAAGCCCGAGCCTGCGGAACAAAATACGCCTTGCCCGTGGTTTCGTCGAAGATATGATAGCCATAATCTGCAGCATTTGGCGGAGTGTACACTAGCCAGCGATTAGAAGCAGTCATATATCCAAGTGTCTGGGTGGCAACGTACAATGTAGAGAAACAGCGACCTGATTAGGATTGGGGTTGTGCACGCGATGAAGGCCAATATCATCCGAGATATACGTGACCGCGTCCATCGGGTGCAGAGTCTGCGACTTCAGCTGAAGCGGTCCCGACTTGTCGACGGCGCTCTCTGGCGTATGATACACCGTTTCCATTAACTCGCCAGCCAGAACTTTCATAACGCAGTGGGCGTTGGCATGGTCGTGCACTGGGGAGCCTTTTGTTGGGTTCCAGACAAGTAATAGCTATTCATACAGTAATTAGAGTAGTTGTATAGAATATTGAGAAGGAATACGTACAATGTTGGCTTTGGAATTGATGTTCTCGATAGTATTCCGCGTATAATTCTTGCTTGTATCGTTGTGGAAGAATTGAATCCAGTCATCAGGATTCGAGGTATACTTCTCCATAAGAGATACCAAATAGTCTGTGTTGAGAGCAGCATCGATCCCCCCAGTTTGGCCGAGGTGCGACTTGATATCGCGGACAAGATCTTGCAGATCATACGGCTGAGGGCCGGAGCATTGGGCCAGAGGCTGGGTGAGGGGGGTGGACAAAGACAGCATGGTGGATAGAATTATGAAAGTAGGTAATACTGAGTGGATTGTAGGAATTGAAGTTGAAGAAAGGTGGTTCCTGGCGCGGTTCTTAAGGTCAACTTGTCCCCTGAATCTTCAATCGCCGATTGAAACATTTGCGCTCTCAATCGGCGAATAACGTTGGAGCGGCTGGCCTCGGAGCCTCGCGATAATGCATAAAACCTCCCATGACAACGAGGATTTCCTACCCCAAAGGGGTATTATGATGCAAGGATACATGAGCCTTAATCCGAATGTCTGTTAATACATTCTACGATTCTATCGTGCTCTGTACAGTAGAAAGATGTTCTGTTGATCAGTCCAGATGTGGAGACCTGAGGCATCAACGTCCACGCCCGCCGCATTACGTAAGACCAACGCCCAAAGCGTCGTGAAGCCCGGGGGAAAAAAAAGCAAGACTGGTCAACCTCCCAACGATGAATCAGGTATGCCTCCTCTCAGATCGAATCGGGACAGTGGGCTGGCCGCCTTGGCCTGCACCGAGTGCAGGAAGCAACACCTGAAATGTGACGCTAGCAAGCCTTCCTGCTCGCGGTGTTCGCAGAGCGGCCTCCTCTGTCAATACCTGCCTTCGCGACGCGGCGGACGCAGAAAGCCGCATCACGACTCAATGTCGCAATATCAAACTCCAACTCGTAGAAATGGACTCAGCGTCAGTATTCCCTATCTATGAATGAAGCACAAGTTGATAACAGAAAGCGACGATGCCAGTAGTCCCCAACTTCAACTCTCCAAGCCAGCAGTTCAGCTCCGACTAATGCGCACGACAATGTATCGTCGCAGGGACGATCGCATCCTGATTTTGGAAGCATCTCATGGCCTGCGTCTCTTCCACAAAATGGCACCGGCCAGAATGGTCTCGGTCATCAATGTCGAGCCGGGGATTTCGATGATCGTTTCCTCCGGTTGTTCTACGAGAACTTCCACGTTGCGCACCCAATCCTGGTCCCGTTCTCTTTGTACAAAGACCGAAATTATCCCAATTTTCTTCAGCTAGTCGTGAACTTCGTGGGTTCACACTACGCACCATCTAGCTCCAGCTTGCATCTGAAGGAAGGAGTTGAGGCCGAACTGACATCCAATCCAGACCGTTCTCCATGCATGGTCCAAGCCTGGTTGATTTACTCCATCGCTCTCTATGCGCGCGGAGAGCAGGAAAAGGCCCAAGAAGCATTCTCACATAGCACCGAAATTGCGTTCGAGCTAGGGATGAATCGATGGGAGTTTGCGTCAACCTCACAGTCTGAGGGATCGACCGAGGCGGAGAGCATCAGACGAACGTGGTGGGAATTGTATATCACGGACATCTTCATGGCAGTCCAGCTCAAGAACATCACGTTTCGCTGTAGTGGCGTCACCCCGGAGGTCGGACTGCCCTGCGAAGACGCAGTGTACGCTGCAGGATGCGATGTCCCGGGGCCGCGTAGGATGCTGGATTTCAAGCGGAGGGTGTTTGCGGAGGAAGAGACAGTTTTCTCATCATTTAGCTATCGCATTGAGGCGGCCACGATTCTCTGCAGAGTTCTTGTGTTGAACCGATTACGCGACTACCATCGCGATCACCTACAAGCCATCGAGAATGCGCTCGTGAGCTGGGTCAACCATCTACCCCCGAAGAAACTGGATATCGTGGACTCGTATGGGAACGTCGACGAGATGATGTTTCAAGCACACTTGACCATTTCCTATGCCGCCATGTTGCTCCATCTGCCAAGAAGTGACCTGCAGCCCCTTCTAACCCAGCCAGACGACTTCTTCTGGCCTTCCGCGACCTGTCATCTCTCATCAACCTTCACTCGCCTCGTCCACAGCATCAAAGCCACTGAAGCATCACGGCGAATATCGGACTCGATATCAGTGTGTCCGAACATCCAGAAACATTCCCCGTTCGTGATCTCCGCCTTAGCCCTTTGCGGAATGATCCAACTCGCTACATCGATCAGCCACTCGGAAGAATGTTTCGATCATCATTGTAACCGCGTCACGCTGATCCTGGGGTGTTTGAAAAGCACGAAACGAACCTGGAACTCTGCGGAATCCGCATATCATTGCTTGCGATCTTCTGCGGCTGATATTCTTTCCGATTCAATTGAACGGTGGAATGCAGGACCGTTGGAAAAGATCGTTCCGTCTCAAACCACCCCGAATGACTTAGAAAGGACAACCCAAGGGGCACCCGCGGTGACAACAATTGCCGAGGGACAGAGCCTTCTGGCGCCAGAGCTTGCACCGGCATTTATTGATCCGACGTGCTACAATGCCTCGTTCTTTAATTGTCTGGCAGAATTCGATATCAATTGAACAAAGGCATCTCGGCATTGTAAGAAGCGATTAAGACCCGTGGTCTGGAGCATGACACGAAATTAAGTAAATCACATTTCAAAATGCACCGTTCGCTTTAATGAAGCGGCATGGTAAAATCACCGAGCCAGAAATGACGCTGGTAAATCAAGACAGCTGCAGGTGAAAGCAAGAGACAGGTGTATTCGTATGACAGGTAACTTGGCCACACAGCAGGAAATAGTGATGCACCATACCCTTGCATAGCCTCAATCGCCGAATGAACTTGGGATGCACAGACTCGCCGACGCGGGATGCAACGTCACATTTCTCTCATACTGTCATGTGAATATTTGATCAGGGGTAGTACGTGTGCATTGATCCAATTTCCTTTAATCTGATAGCTATATGGGGTCTAATTACGTGTCTCGAAACCCCACTGGTCAAGCAAGGTTTCCATATATGTACTATTTACCTCGCGAATCTTGCTGAGTCCTGGAAGACGCTCTTGCGTATTTCGAGTCTCCAGCACCACCGGAGACTCGTCTTGTGTGTCTTTTAGACCCTGGAAGAAACTTAATAGGGTCATGTCTGTATTAAAATCATCCTCTGCAGTTGTTGCCGACTTCCGTAATTGATCAACCCATTCCGATAAAGAAACAACCTTTATGCCTTCTCCCAGTCGCTTTGAAATGACTGGAAGAAGGTCATTGTTAGATGCGAGTTCCGGATTTGCCAGATGATAATAATCAGTCAACGGACGGGTTTCATCATTTTTTGAGTGTCTCCAAAGCACCAGGTCGGTAAACATTCTTGCAACTTCATCCACCGGGACCCAGTCTAGTATACTTGCCGCCCCCAATGAGTCTGGAACACACCGAATGAATTTGGACGCATCCAGCATGACCGGGAACCAATTCGATCGAGGCCATGCTTTCTGCTTCACAATACGACCAACGGGACCGGTCACCTGACCTAAACGACAAATAGAAGAGCGAGAATGCCCGTATACTTGCCGCCCTCTTCAAGCAACAGACTAGCAAGCAGTTTGCTCTGCCCGTACCCGGTTTGGGCGTGTTTGGGGTCACTTAGCGGCTTCTCCGGAACTGGACTGTTTTGGTCCCACTGCTTGACAGTCGCTATCGATGATAGAAAGAAAATCAGTGGGTTGTACTTGGCGCCGTGTGCAAAAAGGACGAGATTTTCGACTCTCTGGATATTTGGCTGGAAGGACGATAACGGCTGGTTGAAGTTTACCGACCATTGACAGTGCAGAATGACGGTAACAGAGTTGCCCAGTCTCGAGAAGATACCAATATCAAGATCAAGGTTGTCTCTGTCGAGATTTCCCAATAAATACTCCACTTTGGATGAAGAACTGGCCCTTTTGGTATCAGATAATGCAGCTCGATTCTTAGTCCGCCTATCAAGACAGGTGGTTTTCCCAACGCACGGGGCAGCGTGAGAGAGAGTCCAATATATATGATCCGACGAACCCCGTGCTTCCAGTTAGGAGGACGTGAGCTTTCTGATCATCATCGATTGCCCTCTGGGCGTGCTTGCTTGGCTAGAAGCGCTCGTCCAGGTTTCGTGGTAAGGAAACGTCTCGGAATAGGAGCTTTGTTATTGAGCAGATCAGCCAAGTCATCCAAGACACAGGAAATGATTGTGCTCTTGGAAGAGATCTGGCCCACAACATCATTGCAGGTGTATAAGTAACCTGCACACGCATTCGTTGACCAGATGTGTGTGAATATGGACGCTATTGCGAGGTGAGAGCAGCAGTGCCTAATAGATGGTTAAAGACTACTTCTGATACCTGGTCATGACATGGCATACCTTGGACCCTATTCTATTACAAGACAGTGCAAGGAGTAGATGTCTCAAGTCGCTTGGCCCTGGATAGCTACAAAGGTCAGGACTAGTCACCTAGTCGGAGGGATATTCTACTCACGCTATCGGGGTTTCATTACCCCCTTGACCTTTGGGGCGTAGCCCATCCAGCCACCAGGCAAGTTGGTTTATCAAGGCCCTCAAATCGGAATATGTCAAGCGCAAGACCCACTCCTTGGAGTCTCCAAGAATAACTTGATAGAAGGCTACCTTGTCTGGTGAATCCAAGGCGCATCTGTCAATATGATTGAGCAACAGACGCCGTCCGATCTCATCTTGATGAAGCTCGCATTTGTGTTTGGCTGACATGACGATTAACTATAAGGAATTGAAAAGCCATCTACTAGAAGAATAGTTCAATTTCAAACTGATGCTACCCTAGGTCGAGCTTTAAATTTAAACCCAGAAGGCCAGTTGGGGACATCGATTGCGTGCAACTAAATGTACTCGACAATATCTCACGACAAGACCCTGTTTGAAATCGCACATATCCCCGGAAATCTATTCTGACAAAGTGCTCAAGGCTTACAGCTCTCCTGACCGCAAGTTATTGTAGAGTTGAATGACCTCAGCGATGACCAGGGAACCCGGACGTTCTTTGTCACTGACATGGTCATTTCCGCATCTAGGTTTAGCAATGAACCCTGCAAACCGGACTATCCAAACCAAGCACTTTTCCTTACCCGGCGATCCCAGTTCTTCAGGGCTCAAAGAAGAACTAGTTCAATGCGGACAATGCCTAAAATTCCTGACGAAGTTCCCAACACAAAGCGGCGGCTTGTGACCCGGGTAAGATTTCCGGCGAGTCCTAGAAGCGCAACTGAATATCTAGATTCTCGGGAAGCCGAATTAAGGGGGGTGCATCAGTTCTACAGCTTGCAGAAGCATCAGAAGATCCTAAAAATCGGGAATCCTGAAGCCTTGGAATGTGATCGAACCCTTATCGGTGGTAGTCTGGTAGATCAGCCCGACGAAAGGTGCATGTCGTGGCATTTTCGTCAGGGACGCAAGGGTATTTCGCCTTAGCCCTTGGAAGCATCTAGATCCCAGGTCTAATTTTTTAATCATGAATCATGCGCCTGTCTCCAAAGGGTCATGTGCAAGGGGAACATCAAGTGTCTCAGATCTGATATCGCCTGTTCGGAGTTTCTCGGAGATAAATCCAGTCCGTCCGACTCGGAGGTAACTACCCCGACGCAGGGCAGATCGCTATAAATGTGGACCTAAAAACCTACTCCGTACAAGCAAGGCTCTTCCACATGCAATCCTCAATACCGAAATGGCTCCGAAAATTGGTTTGATTATCTGCAGCCAGCGCAATCCACGCGTCGGTCCTCAGGTCGCAGGTTTTGTGCGCCAGACGATCGAACGGGCATTTCCTCCCACGGCTCTTTCACTGATTGATCTTGCCGAGTGGAACCTCACCCTGTGCGACGAGCCAGGGATTCCTTCGCAGATTAAGCCACCCGATGAATATACCCACGCGCATGCCAGGGCCTGGTCGCAAGAAATCGCGGCTCACGATGCCTTCATTTTCGTTACTCCCCAATACAACTGGGGATATCCGGCCAGTATCAAGAACGCGCTGGACTATCTTTATCATGAATGGAAGGGAAAGCCAGCTATGATTGTCAGCTATGGTGGCCATGGAGGAGGGAAGGCGGCAGAGCAGCTGCGTCAGGTTCTACAGGGCTTGCGTATGACACCGGTCGAGAGAACTATTCCCCTGACATTTCCGGACAAGGATGTCCTGCTTCGAGGGGCGTCGGGCGAGGATCTGCGTTTGGCAGATGAAAGCAGCTTTTGGTCTTCTCAGAAGGAAGATATTATCGCAGTGTTTGGTGAGCTACAGAGGATGATCGAGAACTCATAGACCTCAAGGCATGACCGAAATATAAATTTGTGAATATTGAGGCAGAAGAAACCTTCCTTTGTATGTAACAGTGGAAATTAAGCGAACCTGTGTGTATACTGATAAATATAAGCTTGGCAAACTTGGCCAGGGGCTATGTGACACCTTCGACGAGGCGATGTGTGGTATCTTTATAATTCAGTGTCATGTCACCAAACTCTAAGAGCAAAATACTACTTCGTATTCAGCTCTCCCGGTTGCCAGCTGATCTATGGAGCTACAGCTCCAGGGCTATTAATTTAAGCCCGGGAGGGCCTTCGACCTTCCTTTGTTGAAGCGAAAATGGCGTTTTACCGAGTTTTAGCTAATAAATTTAATACCGTGCTGCTGGTATTGGCGACACTGGCAAATGCAGCTAGGATCTCCGAGCGAACCTTTCTTGCGGAAGACACCATCACTCGCGATGTCTGTATCATTGGAGGTGGCGCTACTGGCACCTACGCAGCCATCCGACTGAAGGATCAAGGTAGATCAGTGATTGTGGTGGAAAATAGCGAGTATCTCGGCGGCCACACGGAAACATACGATCTTGGAAATGGTCAACACTTTGACTACGGCGTCGAGGGAGTATTCAACGATCCTTTGTCCCGGAATTATTTTAGGCGACTCGGAGTCGACTGGAGAACATTGCTTCCTGACACGCTTCTCACTGAAAATGTCAACTTTGAGACCGGAATTCGAGTGCCCCCTCCAAACGGTACCCTGAGTATTGTTGCAGGAGCCCTTCTCTATCGCAGCGTCATCGAGAAATACGAATCCCTCCGCGACGGCACTCTCAACCTCCCCGACCCGATCCATGATGATCTATGGCGTCCATTCGGCGAGTTTGTAACCAAGCACCAGCTCGAGGGGGCGTTGAGCTTAATCTTCACCTTTAGCCAGGAAGTAGGCAATCTGCTCGACGTGCCTACCTTATATGTGATCCAGAGCTTCGGGCTTCCACAGATCGACGCCCTTCTACGAGGATTTATGACACCGAGAAACGGGGGAATGGACCTATATCGCAAGGCAGCTGCCGTGCTTGGCCAAGACGTTCTTTTCAGCAGCAGCGTTACTCAAACCGAGAGATCACTCCAATCGGTGCAAGCCATTGTGCAAGGAGCCAACGGCACCACGAAATTGATCCGGGCTCAGAAGCTACTGATCGCCATGCCTCCAACACTCGACAACATCAACACTTTTGATCTAGACGACACGGAGCTCGAGATATTTCAAAAATGGAAATGGAACAACTACTACGTCGCCGTCCTCAATCACACTGGCATTCCCGACGCTCTCAGCGTCATCAACACCCAGCCGGAGAACGGACCCGGAAGTCTCCCACGGACTCCATTCGCCTGGCGTTTGCGCTATCCTGGGGTCAGCGGCTACGTGACCAGCGAGATAATCGGCGACGAGGATCTCACTCCGCGAGATGCAACCGAGCTCATCATGTCCAGTCTCCGCCGGATGAAAGATGCCGGAACTTACAATGTGACGTCGCCAGAGTTGCTTCTGTTAGCAAATCACTCACCCGCCTCACCTAGAGTGTCGGCAGAGGACATTCGGACAGGCTTTTATCGCAAGCTGTATGCGCTGCAAGGACGGCAAAGCACGTTCTATACGGGACGGAGCTTTTGTGCTGATCATTCGTCAATTTTGTGGGCATATACAGATGCGGTGATTGCGAAAATGTTTCCTTAGATGATCACTAAACCGCAGAACCTTTCAAGTTCTAGTACCTTTCTGCATCTATTAGGGAGTTAGTTCTTCGTGATATCTCCATTTGCTGCCATGCCTTGTACCTATTGCTGAAGGGTGCCACAAATATAGTACTTATGGAAAATTGGAAACGCCAAGAGAATCATTAATGCTTTGTCCACATAACGTGTAAATCCTTCAGTCATATATTTTAAGTTCCAATAAACTTGATCACAGCGAGGGGTACGTAAGGGCATGACGAGGCATCCCTGCATACCTCGGGGAATACGGCAATCGCTCATCGTAAATTCGGTTACCAAGGATACTGTGCTATAGTAGGATGGCAAGGGATATCATTTAAAAAGAACTCACGGATCATCCAGCTTTCAATGTTAATGTAATGAAACAACTGAATCGCCCATAATGCAATCTATAGAAAGCGTGAGCGAAAAGTTGAAAGTGACACTCTGATTGGCTCAACTTCCATTTCCCGGATGAGTCAGCTCGTCCGAGGCGCCAAGACCCGAGCCCGAGTCCGGCCCGGGATATTATCTCCTTTGGGAAATCCCCGGACTACCATGCGAAGTACACCGTCTTTCGCGATATCACCGGCTGGAAGAGTACTATATAGCTTCTGTGCCATCTTGAATGGTAACACATGGCTTTTTTGAAATAAATCAGAAACTTTTCAAATAATACCACTACAATGTCCACTAAGGCCGAAAAGCCTATCCCTGTGGACGAGGAGAATGTCCCTCCGAAGCCACCGACATTTCCCGAAGGGGGCTTGAAGGCATGGATGGCAGTTCTTTCTTGCTGGTGTGTGATGTTCAATACATTTGGATACATCAATGCATTCGGGTTGGTGCTTCACTGTCTGTGGTCAACCGATATACTGGGACTAACAACGTGGCAGTATCTACGAGGCGTACTACGGACAAACGCTTCTCAGAGGCCAAAGTGCCTCGAACATTGCATGGATTGGCTCTCTCCAAGTCTTCTTCATGTTCTCATCAGGACTTGTCTCCGGTCCCCTGATGGATCGCTACGGTCCCAAGGTACCTCTTTTCCACCTGACAGGGTCATCCCTACATAGAGCTGACGACGTTAGGTTATCCTGATTTCATGCTCGCTGTTATTCGTAGTATCAGTCATATTGACTAGCCTGTGTAAAGAATATTACCAGTTTATTCTAGCCCAAGGCATTCTGGGAGGTATCACCAACGGCTTGACATACACTCCCACCCTGACTGCCGTCAACCAATATTTCTTCCAAAGGCGTCCTCTCGCAATAGGAATCGCTTCCAGCGGATCGTCTCTAGCAGGGATCCTCTTCCCCATCGCCTTGAATCGCATGCTTCACCGCACCGACCTTGGCTTTGGCTGGACTGTCCGCATCCTCGGATTCGTCATGCTAGCCTTAAGCATCATCGCCTGCGCCTCTGTGACCTCCAACGTCCCGAAACGACGCACCGGACCTCCTCTCCTCCTCGAAGCCTGGAAGCATCCCGGCTATACAATCCAAATCATCGGTCTCTTCCTAGTCATCTGGGCACTTTTTGTTCCATTCTACTTCATCCCCGGCTACGCGCAATCCGTCTCCATCAGCGTCAACCTCTCCTACTATCTAATCGCCATCGTGAACGCCGGGTCCCTCGTCGGTCGACTTCTCAGCGGCGCCGTTGCCAACCACCTTGGTCGATTCAACACGCTATCCGGGGCGTGCTTTATCTGCGGAATCCTCATCCTCTGCTGGCTCCGCATCACCTCACACGGTGGAATGATTGTCTTCTCCGTGCTCTTCGGCTTCTTCAGCGGAACCGTCATCTCCTTGTTCACAGCGACGATCGCCATGACGGCACCTCAACCGAACCAGATCGGGTCGTACATGGGAATGGCGCTGGGCGTGCTTAGTATCGCTGGACTAACGGGAACACCGATCACCGGGGCCATGATCAATAAATACGGCAACTACGATGCGGCGATTATCTTCGCCGGGGTTGCCTCGTTGCTCGGAGCGAGTATAATATTCGCTTCTAGGGTTGTTTTTGCGGGGATGAAGCTGGTTGCTTGAGGGTTGGTTGTGGAATGGAGGACGGGAAGGAGTGAAGGAACGTACATACATGTTAAATGTTTCTTATCTGACAATGATAGATCTAGATAAACAGTAATTATATACAAAACAATATAATTAAAAAACGAAGAAGTGAATTTAACAAACAATATTTAACAAGATCAATCAATCAATTTTAAATAAAAATTAGATTCGCGTCGAAGTTATTGTTTTGGAAAAAAAGAGATCTGGTCCTGGTCTTGGCCGTCGCCCTGCTCGTAGAGACCCGTTCACTTCTCCCCTTGTCGGGGGAGAAGTTCGGTCCGTCTAACTCGTAGGCCGAGTGCCTTGCCCACTAAACTATATGACCTCTTCTTAACAACAATGACATGAACAATAATCCACTCAAAAATTGACTGAACATAAACCAACCCAAACGACCCAATGATACCCTTGAAGACCAAAAAAGCACAAACAAAGGTGAACATTCCAATACGATACTCCTGAAGACTGAACAAACATGAACAAATGAAATGCATCTAAAAATGATTAAGAATGATGCGCTGAAACTTGATACAAAGCTGGGTATATATGAAAGAAAAGATATCAAATCTTCAAAAATCCCACAACACCTGTAATGCTGACAACAAAGGAAATTTTTTTTTTTTTTTTTTTTTCTCTTTTCGTCCTTTGTTCTTTGTTTTTTCAACTCTTCTCTTTTTGCTGATGTCGACTCTGGCAACAAAGAAAGACATGACCAGATAATGAAAAACTCAATGCGGGACAGACGACAAATAAAGTATTATCGCCTTTGTCGCTTCGCTTCCGGCGGGTAGCTTTCGGGTGCAGGCCTTCGCTTAGAAGCACGACCTTGAGGAGGCGCATGGCCTTGGGGTGGGTAGCCCTGGGATGCATAACCCTGGGATGGATAGCCCTTGGTCACAGGGGCCATAGGAGAAGGGAACATATAGCCCGGGGGCATAGGTATGTTCTGTCCATATCCCGGTGGTACAGGTACTTGAGGTTCGTTTGTCTGTAGTAGATATGGCTGTTGTGTACGTGTCTGAGGTGCAGATTTCTGATTTGCGTGTATCTGATGTGCGCGCATCTTCGCTGTTAGTTTTGGATGTGCGTGCTGTAGACGTGCATGATTCTGAGGTGCATGGCTCTGGGATATCAGTCTCTGTGGTTCGCCGTTCTGCAGTCCGTAGTTCTGTGGTCTTTGTACCGACCGTCCATGTTCCTGAAGTCCACGTATCCGCCATGCGTATGTATAGGGTTCACCGGCGTGAGGGGTGTAGCCCGGCGGAACGTATTTCTTAGCAGCCGCACGCGGACAAGTGGGGATATACTCTCTTTGACGAATCATGACATCGGTCTCTATTGCCTGCAATCTTTCTGACTCTGTTGGAAGCTGGCGAGGACCAAGGAAACCTTTGCGGTGCGGCAGACGTGTCCGGCGACAGAAGGTTGGATGCATATGAGGTACAATACCCCTCATGTCCGCGTCTCTCCTTTGTGGGTATAGAAGAGCCCATACAAATTCTTTGGCCTGGTGTCGAGCTGCCTGGTGGCGGTCTTGCACGGCAGTTATGGGTGGAACCCTGACTTTGAAAATCAAGGAGAAGGGACTTCTTTCTTGCGCATTGGGAGCAACATTCTTGATCACGTGGAATCGTCGGTTTTCGAAAAGGCGTTGCAACGCTATCTCATAGCGACTCATGACCGTGGTGTTCATCCAGGGACCGATGTTGACGACGACGTGAAGGATATCGTCACTATTGTTCGACATTTTAGTATATTGGTTGAAAAGGAGGGGAAATCCGAAGTTTATGAGGGAAGATTAAGGGATCTTAGAAAAAAAGTAGTGGTCTAAAGGTAAGCTTGGGGAAGATGCAATTGATTACAGGATTCTTTTGATGGAAGACTCCTCGAACTGATGCTGTATATATAGTATTCGAGGCAGTGATCTCAATTTCGGGACTTTCCTGCATTTCCAATTCCTGGCGGAATCATCCGTTAGTTTATGGGGTTTCTGTTTAACTGAAAGTCCCGACTACTGGGGTTTAAAAGGGATTTTCCAGGGCCTACAGACTAATAAGGAAATCATGACGTACAATGAAATTATAGTGACTACAGTTTAACTGAAAGGTTCCTATATTGTCTAACAAGGCAGTTCAAAGGGATAAAGAAAATTTTCAATGATGCATCAAAAGAACAGTGAATGCGTTTGATCGTTGTTAGATTCTCTTGTTCTCCAAGACCTACCTTAATTTCAGGAAGATTGAACAAGCTTCTGGACTTCGTTGCTGCAGGGTAAAAGTCACCAATTTAAAGGCCTAAATAGATCA
Source organism: Aspergillus affinis (assembly GCF_023601865.1). Classification (NCBI taxonomy): domain Eukaryota; kingdom Fungi; phylum Ascomycota; class Eurotiomycetes; order Eurotiales; family Aspergillaceae; genus Aspergillus; species Aspergillus affinis. The sequence continues at coordinate 99,635 of NW_026515871.1, forward strand.
CGCCAGTCTCGTGGGAGCCAAATCGTCAGCCCAAATGATCACCTGATATGCGACTCACTCTTAAACTGATCTAGCTAGGTGCTCGTTCGAGTCTAATTAAACTGGATACAGCATCGCATAACAGCTACGTAATCCCATAGTATATTGAAAAGTTTCATTCACAATCACCTGAGCGCCTCATTGTATTCCACTAAATAATTATTTTGTTTTTCTGTCTTTTCCGCTTTGTGATTCATTCATGGTTGTCAATTTTCTCATTGTGTGCCCTGGAAAAACGTGCGTTCTAAGGCCAGACACAAAGGTAGGAAATAGAAAGATTTGGGCAGAAAGACCAATTCAAAGGAGGAAAACGGGACTCAGAAGCTTCTGATCCTTTGTTCCTCAATCTTTACAGCCTCAATATTTTTGTCCCAGACTCTCTGACTCTTCTGTTGTAGTTTCCTTGCTCTATGCTCCCTCCAACGTTTGTGTCACAGTCTCATGTGCTTCTGGACCAGGCTAGCTCGAGATCAAGATAACAGCGGCATCGGCGTCATAGTCGATTTCGGCACGAGGGTCCTCGTTCGTGATAGTAACACCGGCCCTAGAGTCATGAAGAGTAGCAGAGGTAAACCCATTCTCATCCCTAGTGTAAGTGACCATATCGTGATACCGAAGGCGGCGATGTCGACGATGCAGAAGGCTGTTTCTATCCTCGACACTGAACTGCCACTATTCTGTGAATTTCTCATCGCAAAGAGCGTCAGACCAAGATCGTGGAGCAATTTTAGTCGTAGGAAGCTGATCAGCATCAAAGACCGGATGCGCCGCAAGTAACTCATTAGGCGATTGGGCTTCTTTACGCTTCTCCGGGTCCAGAATATACTCCACGAGCGCTGTTGCCTGTTTATAAGGACAAGGATTTTCAAAATCCAAAATATCGACGGGGAAACGCAAATGGAAGAACTGAAACACCGATTCAGTAGACCATCTTACTTGATACAAATCTCGTCGATAATCGATACTCTTGAGACGCCGGAGTGCCTCTGCATACTGATCGTACAAGCACCTGAATGGTTCGGGGCCAGTATAGACAATTATATATTCGATCATACGGTTCCAAGGCGAGTCTCTAGCCTCATACGCATCCTTAAACAGGTTCATTTCATCCATCTCTTTCAAGTTAGATGCGGATAAATGCATTTCAGATCCATCAGCATGCTCATCTGGAAATATTGCAAATCCAACCTCTTCGGAATGAAATCCAGATATTACATCAACTTCAGATGTTTCACCAAACTCATCCAAAAACGACGCAATGCCATCTAGGACTTCCGAATTAAGTCCCGGAACTACATCAATTCCATGTTCATCAACATCAGGGGAGCCCGTGTTAACCGAATCCATGGTGTGTGGATCCACGATGGGAAGATCTGTAGCAACTGAATCCATGTTAATTGGGAAACGCGAAAAATATGTGATGCAGACGGCCACGTATAATCGAAGATGAATCGGGGAAAGCAACAAAGAGGACGGTGATCGGGAAATCGACTTGGATGAACACTTGAAGGGTTTTTATCAACTTTGTCCAACGAACTGACGTGGTATGCCACTGTTCCTTGACGGAAAATCCTCTTTTCGCAGAACATTAATTCATTTGCCTAGCAGAAAATATCACTATTTAAGGAATATTTCATGAATTTGTTCAACTGTGTATTCTTGGGGGGGTTGTACTCAACGCATCTCTGCCGGATGGCCGCTCCAGATTTTTATGTCAGGGTAGGTTTCGGGACTAGTATGAGAGCCGGTGATGATCATTCAGACGATCGTGATATCTTTGTAGCTTGGTTGAATTTACGATACAACCTTTTGTACATCCAACCTCAGTCGCGGGTCATGGTTCATCGTGGTATTACCTCTACATCTCGTGAGCGATGTTAGCATCTACACCAACTCCTCAAAGCAGAAAGGCTCATAGAGCGAGACAATCTTGCACAAAAGGGTGGTGGAGGGAGTCAATACGATGCCAATGGGGCTGGCAAATATCCGGATAAGTCTCTCAAATTCGTCTTCCTCTTCTTGAACTTTACTTTGGAGAATACTCACGCACGCCATAAGAACCCTATATACTAATGCAAGCGCTTCAAATCAGGGGGCTTTCATGATCTCCAGATCTTATTTCTCTATAATGTTACGTAGTGCTCTTTCGTGCCCGTTGGGCTCTTTGGTCGGAATATATATTGTTACAGGCCGTGTTTTGCATTATGTTGCTGGAACGAGTAAATTCACACCACAGCTCGAAATCAAAACAGGCGTTAGAGATATGATCACCTAGCAGATCTTGCTATCTCCAAACTTTCCACCATTATCACTCCAGAGTCAAGACACACTTGATGAACGTCTAAGCGTGGCACATTCCTTGGGGACTAGGACTCCCCTCATAGTTGTGTCCAAACCCGCTTGTCTCGGCAATCAAATATCCACTAACAAAAGGCGCGTCTCCGTTGGCTCGATCATAGAGGATTATGGCATAGCTGTTGGTCCTGTGACTATTGTAGGCTGAGCTCATCAAGTTGAAAGAGAGCTCGTATAGCCCATACATCCAAGACTGATCTTACTGGCTCTTGTAGTCGCCACATAAATTCTCGTAGGAGTACTTGAGTCTGGCCATATTTCTAAAGTTCCAGGTGTATGTCGTTCTCTTAGTGAGGTCCGTTTGTTCGGGCAGACGATACTTTCCAACGACGCCATGGGTCACATTGTTTGCGAGAATATAAAGGTGGCCTTCGTAGTGCTTGGCAACAGCTGCGTTGCCATCGAGCCCGAAGTGCGTTATGTTGCCTCTAGTGAGGACTATATCTCCGGGGAGATGTTGGCCTAGATGGTCGTAGAAGTTGTTCGGGCTCTTGTCAATGGAGGTCCAATTCCACATCGGTTGGAAATCGTTCTTTTTTTTTCGCTTTCACACCAAGACCAAGAAGCAGTTATTATTGTTTCTTATGTTATGCCAAACTGTGTACCGACCTGCCTTCCTTACCTCCTCCTTCACGTTACTCTCTTTCCTTCTCTAATTGAATTTCCCCTCCGACCGCTAGAAGCACAAGAAAAACGCTGGATATATATGCTAGGCAGTCCCAAGTGGCAATGCATCCTTGGCTCATAGAAACGTCAATATGTCTTGTAAAATATTTCAAGCTACGAACGGCAAGGAACTACGTCTATTTATCAAACTTTGCTCACCGATATATTATATAGATCTGCCTGTCCATTATTCGGACACTAGATCACCCTCTTCCAGTATCATTATACGCGAAGTAATAGTCGATGCATGGTGGAATCTAAGGATCTATCGTCCAGCTATGCTCACGAGGACCACATTTATTTGACAATTTCAGAAATATTTTACTTACTATTGGCTATCAGAGACTGATCTCAGGAACCTAACCGATGTGTTCATTCATGCAGACCAATGTATCGGTGTAGCTCAGTGACTTTTCGGTCAAAGCTAACTCGGCCCAAGCTCGGAATTCGCTCGGATAGCGTCATGCATGCCTAACCAGCATCAAGCAAGCTCTTTGCCGCGAGCTGAGATTAGATTTTGCAGTCCTACTATATATTCAGATTGTTTCTTTTCTGTCATATCTTTACTTATTCTCAAACATTTGGTCCACCTCTATTTGCATTAACCTATACACCATCCATTAGACTACTATCCACTTCAAAGGTAGGTCGCCACCACAAACTGATATACACATCTCATCTACTAACAAAATAAGGTCCTGATTCCTGAACTAGAGACAACCCAAAAAGCTCGGTCCACTTTTCTCTTCATCCTCCCTAATATGGACCCTCCGAAACACAGCGATATAAAGCTGTCCCTCATAGCAACCCATCATTCCGAACTCACCTCGTCGACATCGAAAGCTTCGTCGACGTCCCTTACGTCAAAGCTACGACATCTATTTGACCGCCATTTCCTTAAGAAAAGGCTCGAATCATGGGCATACCTCATGCCCACCAAGAGCTATCTTAGTGCCGAGTACAATTTCCCTGCAGGCAGGTGGGCTGGGCAAGGCTGTTGATAGTTGCTCGACTGCGACGATAGTGCTTGACCGCACTAGGGGATAATAATTGAAGGGGTAATGATTATGGTAATGATATATACGCTAGTTGTTTAATGGAATAATCAATTGTCCTTTAGTTCGAGAGAGATGTTTCCAAAGATATTATGTCATGTCAATTCTCTACCTCCAGTCTCTTAGTAGTAAGCATCTGTTTGATTCCGCTTATCCTATGACCCGAGAACAGTCAGGTTCTATCTTGGTACCTTTTTCTTTCTCTCTCTCTCTTTTTTTTTTTTTTTGGGAAACTTTTTTTTTTCCCCTGGATTGGGACAAGCTTTTGTCTATTGGACTGGAGATTCAGGAAGGCTTCCTTACGTTGAGGGCTTCCATTGATATAAATCGCAAGACCTCGAACCTATAAGGATGGTTAGTTGATTGTATAAGATTATCAAATAGAAACCCACCTTATTTAGAGTATCGGCGATCTTATGTTCTGCTAGCGCACACGAAGTAAACGTATACGCTCATCAGACTATACTGATTCGGCAGTATCATTCTTCGGTAAAACCTTGATTTTACCAAGTAAATCAATCAGACTCAATTGAATAATATGCGCAAGGCAGGGCACTTGAATAATCGTAGAATCTGTTTTCAGCTGTAGTTCGCGGATTGAATTATTTATTGCTGCGATAAGCGTCTTGTTATTAGACGCATTAGCAGTTGTCACCGCCAGTACACGATCAGTGATTTGATGCTTTTGTAGAATCTGGAGAACAACCTCACCGAGATTTACGCCAGAATGAGTTCCAGCAAGGGGCTCAAACCCAAGGAGGACATCCTGTTATAGCCATGAATGCGTCCTGAAATGGTGAAGTCCAACAGTCAAGCGCAAGTGATAGTTTTGCACCAGATGGGAGCCGTTGTAGTGTCTCTTGTTGATATTCTATAACGAAACTCCGGAGGCGCTCGCGAATTACCTTTCTCGATAGAACGCTTGGTGGTATAGGTGCTAGCCGTGCGTAAGAAAGGAGGTCATATAACTCTTGATGCTCGAGGGATCGGAAGGGTAATTGCGATGTAGTGATGAGATTAAGAATCTTCTGCTCCCATGTTCGTTGTGTAAAGGTAGGCGCTGGTCTTCTCTCGGCCTAAGGGAGAGTGAATTAAGTATTAGCACTGTCATTAAATCTAGGCTAGTTCTAACATACCGCGTCACTGAGTAGTTGATAGATACTACCAGCACCCTTCTTCGGTAGTCGATGTCGGCACCTTGATCCATCGAGATTTCTGTATCGTCGACGTTCCAGTATGATTCGTAGCTGGATGCGCGAGAACTGTACAGCAGCGATTACATATAACGCCTGGCTTTCTATGTTTGGCATTTGCAACTTGTTGAAACCCTTCCCAGCATTTTGCACGATAGCTATCAGGATTTATGTCCCAGTTAATCCGCTTTGACTTGCCGTAGTCAGTGTGAAGCCACCACTTAACGAATTCTGCAGACATCGCTGCCCGCTGGTATGCAGATAATGAACTCGTTGATACAGTCAGGCCTGATTCGCGGAAGGGTATCTGGGCCTGAGATACCGTACGAATTTGAACTCGATTATCCGGAAGGTCTAGTTCTGAATCAAACAGGCTTTCAGAAGGTAACTGACTCTGACTTTGGTGGTGGGAAAGAGAATCGTCAGAAATAAGGTATTGTAGCGCATCTAATGGTAACCCGTCCTGAGTATCGAAGCTAGACGATAGGTGGACGTCGGAGAGCTGAGACATTATAAATTCAGTAAATCAGAACATAGTGTATTGACTGAGGAGAGAGATAATAGAGAACTTACTGATTTGTTTGTGCGAAAAGACGCACAATATTCTTGGGGTATCCGTTTGACCCTGTTGTACATGCTGGAATTGATGTATCATTGTTTGTATCCACCTATCTAGATCTGATTCGCTGGTATAGTGGATAACCCGGGGATTAACCCTCCCCGCACCTCAGTACACCTCAATACACCTCAAAGAGACCCTCTATTACTCCTGAACGCACCTCAAAAGGGCCCTCAATTTCAGAAAACAGTTTTAATCAGAATGTCTAAGTCCAACAATTAGAACATTCCAAACGAATTTACGATATACCTATATCATTTGACCTGAATTCTTAATAGCAAATTGATAGAAGAAGACATAACAGTTCAAATAATATAAAAATGAGTGGATTCAGACTACGCCTTCATAGCTTTCTTGAAAAATAGTAGTTTTACCTATTAAAATACACATACTTTACAGTATCTACGATATATATATCTACAACTTAACATATTGTTTTGTCGATGACCTCTGTTGACCACCCACTAAATCGATATTATCGAATATTACTTGTAATTTGTAGGTGACCATGCCTACGATTTACTTTTACATGACTATTTATTCATAATTTATTGTGCTGATAGAGTATTCAATGAAATGTCTACAGGTTGACGGAACAGCTGTTAAAAACAGAGATGAATCATCCATTTTATCCAATCAGAAGAGGAAAAGCGTCGAAAAATTATGCAAATGCAGGTTTATGCGGGTCGATGAGGGTTACCCTTCATCGACCCTCCCGACCCTCAGGGTTGGTTGAGGTGCGAAAGTCTGCACCTGCACCTCTTGAGGTGAAGTGCAGGTTCTGAGATTCCGCACCGCGGGGAGGTGCAAAGCCAGGTCTATTTGCGACTGGGTTTAGTAGGACCAGTCGGAGTCTCCGCATATGCTTGGCGATTTGTTCATGGGTCTTGGCATTATGAAACACGGACTCCAGATGGTCGGGGTGAATAAAGACGAACGTGCATTCTGATGGGAGGTTTTTGATCGTCTCAGGTGGTATGACTGTAGTGGGAGTTTCTTCGTTTGAGGGGTAATAGATGCGGAGAGTCGGAACTCGCAGGTCATCCGTAGTGACGAGGATTTCTTGGCCCATGGTAACAAGGGACGGTTTTGAGTAGTACTGTGTCTCAGAGGATGATGGAAATGATGTTTGGGCGATGGATGTTGATACGGGGAAGGAGATGTTGAGAGTGAGATGCTGATGTTGAGGTGATGGGGGCAAGAAGGAAGCATTGCACAAAGCAGGTCATATGGTCTGACTCAAACCTGCCTAAGGCTGTGGAATCACCACGAGGGAACCCCCCCTATTGGATACACAATTCCAAAGGTTTCAAGCGGGTTGAAGCTGACTGGATTTTCATAGGTATCAGTAATCATGTGTCACGTACTGACCAACATACCTACGAATTGATTGCAGGAAATCCCCGCCATCCCCTGTCAAGCCCCCGGATGATTGGGATGCCAATTTTCCTACTAATATCTGCCTGTAGAAGAATTCCGTCTTTTGATGCAAGGCATCTTCCTCAAGAAGAGACAACGGCATGGATCCTGTGTAGCTTGTCATTGTGCCAAGGAAGCCTGGACCAACCGATCTTAGAAAACCGTTATGTTCAAGTACATTGAATGTCACGCTATACACGCAGCCAATGTCACATTAGCATCATGATGTATGCTTTGTGAAATAAGCCAAGCATAATAGGCCTCGTAAGCAATCCCCATGTCTTGGAGCTTGCGTTTTTTCTGTCTCTCTCAATTCAAGAAAAGCCGTTTATTGAGTGGTCAAGCTGTCACTTGTCTTGGGGCTGAAAGTAATAGGCTATTCCAACTAAAACAGACACAAAGTGGACAAGGGAATGCTTGTGTAACTTTAACTCGGCATTGAGTCGGTGAGCCTTGATAGTTTTTAGCTGCCGATGGTTTTGTTCATCTACCTACAACCTCGGTCAATCAGAGTGATAATAATTTTTCTGCAAAACAACCTTCCCTACGGCTCATCTCTTGTAGCCTTTGTTGTTGCGACTATTCCATTGTCCATTGAAGTTCCTTTTCAGGTACCCAAAGACAACTTTATTTCCGAAATTCTCGGCGCATAGACGTGTACCTCATTCTGTTCTCGTCCTGTTGCTTCACGGACCCCTAGGCTAGCTGTCGAGGTCAGCACCACTTGCTGTAGTCGTATGACCCCAGTTCGTATACGAACTGTTGCACAAAAGTCGGAGATTTAATGACTCGCTGATTATACTCCAGCCTCAAAGCGAGCCGCATTGTAGGAGATCAAGCCCCATAATGAAAGATATAAAGGCTCCTTGAATTTCCACACAGGTTGGAAAATTAAACAGCACACATCTCTCCGAAGAACTCCCAGACAAACTATAACGCACAGCACATCCTTTAAAGAGAAGTCCAGCCCCTTACGACCTCACAATGCATTTCAAAATTTCTTTTCTGGCAATCCTCATCTCCTTCCTCGCCCTCGCCAATGCAGTTACCCTGCACCAATATAGCCGGCCCCGCTGCGGCGGCAGACACGCTGTCTGTCGCAACATCGGCCCCAGGGTTTGCTGTCAGGCCACTAATCGCGTGTTCGCCTCAGGCGGCTGCACCGGCTGCACATCCACCGATTTCCACATAACCTGGAACAAAGTTGGGCAGAATTACTGCGGAAGATCCGCAGCTTCTACCAACGGAGGTCGTTGTATCTCTGGCGGCTCAAACCTTCGAGGACACTCTTGGTGCCGGCTCTGCCGCACTATTACTCGCAGGGGGGAAGATGAAGATGCCACTTGTACTTCGACTGTTGAGCCAGACGCTCTTGAGATTGGGAACAAGTGGTTTTCTGTCAATGAAACAGTTTCTGGAGATAGCAGGAACGCTCTGTGGGCGCTGTGGGACAGCGAGGCAGCTGATGATAGTGTCCCGCAGAATCTGTTGAGATATGAGATTGAGGCGGTGGCGGATGATGAGATTGATGCGCAGGTGACTGAGGGTAATGCGGATGAGGAGCCAGGACAACCGGAGGTAGAACTCCCGGGTGAGGTTCCTGACGGAGCCGAGGAGGGTGCAGAGTAACTGTAGGTGTCCGTTGTTGATACAGCTAGGGGCGCTGGCATTTAGTTCGAGATGGGCTCGTGTAGTGAACAACAGCAGGTTAGGAGAGAGCTATGGTACTTTCTTTTGTGATTTGAGATTGCGTGGAGGTCAGCATTTTGGACCTCCCAGTCTACCAATATAACATTCTTCCTGACTTTAGCAAGTTCATAACTCTAATCCTGACATAGTCGTTTCATCCAGTAGAAGCTCTTTCCTGTTTACGGATGTCTTTCAAAAGAGGGCTTTGTTAAACGATTATTTTCCAGTCGTGTAAAAAGATACTTAAGTCTAGCCATCTTCGAAGGATGACCACAAACTTCTTCAAATGATAAACACTCAATGAAAGTCTATATTTCTATAGCAATGCAAGTCTAATCTATGTCTAGTCTATTTTAGAAAGCAAATCAAAAGCCACCTCCTTACTCGAAGATAGAGGCCTTCATCGAGTTTGGCTGAATATAGTCCGAAGAGCCGCGAGAACTGGTAAATCCCCACCGAATTTGCGCCGCCATCGAAATTTCCACGTTCAGATCTTTGGAGAAATGCCACGCCATGCCCGTATTCCGCTGGAATGTCCTTCCCACCAACACTACATCCAGGTTATAGTCCTGCAAGATCTCCTGGGCCAAGTGCGCGTGATTAATCATTCCGACCGCGGCAACCAGCAAGCGATCACCAACCGCTTTCTTCACGACTGCCGCGAAAGGTGTCTGGAAAGTGGCTCCGGGACCGCCGCCGTATGTGATTTTTTGGGCGCCGTGGATACTACCGCTGCTGATGTCGATCAGGTCTACATGGCCTTGAGCTGCCAATGTGCGAGCAAATTCAACGGTATCATCGGCTTTCCAGCCCTTCTCGTCGGCGAGGCTCTTCTCCAGCCAGTCTGTGGCGGAAATGCGGAAGAATACGGGCATCTTAGGGCCCACGGTCCCACGTGTCAGCTCAGCGACCTCCAAGGCGAGTCGGATGCGGTTCTCAAAGCTGCCACCATACTGATCGGTCCGATGGTTTGCAGAAGGGCTCATGAAGGAAGAGATCAGGTATCCGTGGGCATCGTGAATTTCAATGAAGTCTACGCCTGCAGTCAAAGCTCTCTTAACCGATGCCACCCAAGCATCCTTAAGGTCCTAGATATCTTGGGCACTCATTTCGTTCGGCACGATACCTCCGTCGGCGAAAGGAGTCGCACTCGGGCCTTTGAGATCCTTAACCCATCCACCAATCGCATTTGTCGCGTCGCCTCCGCCTAACCAAGGGACGAGGGTCGATGCCTTCCGAACTTATGCCTTTATACTGTAGATATTAAACCTTCCAGGCCAGGATAGCCACAAATAAACAACACTACATCCTAATTTTCGAATCTTATTCTTTTAATTAGTATTATTGATCTTCAGTATTATGCATTTTGATGGGGAAACATTGGCATGTCATTCTACTACGTAGGTATTCAGGATCCAAATTCAGAAAATATCTATAATGGACTAGCGCTATTTGGTGTTCCGAGGATTTCTTGACTCTTGGGACATCTGGGCTTGTGTTATCTTTCGACGGAGAAAGCCCAGAAAAATGTTTGCCATATTGGTGCAGCGCGGTAACTACAGCATTTCCTCCTAGGGAAAAGGTCGTGGGTATCAGAAGGAAAAATAGCTTCTCTGGTTCGTCATTTTCGTGATGGCAGTGATGGGTTTTTTGGGGAGTGTGGCGGGCAAAAGTGGACTAGGAGTGGAGAAACAAGCAAGGGGGAGATCGCTAGTTGGGGTGCAGTTTATTGAGGTTACTCACTCGGCACTCAGTCTTCCGCTCACCCCGTGCCCAGTAGTCGCCTCAGGCCACTCAGGGCGTGTTCAGATCTACCCAGTGAGCAAAAAGCGGCGAGGGGAGAGCACAAAAACGGAAAGGGAAAGCTGTCGTCCTGGCTAGAAAATCAAGTACATATGTTGAAAAAGTGACCTAACTCCGATTTCTGGGAACGCATGACAGTGAGTATCAAAAGCAAACCGCATACAGCAAACCCAAATATTGCACGAACGCTTCAATCAGATCCACTCCATGCACCACTTCTTCTCATCCTCAGACTGACTACTAAAAGAAGGGCCCTCACTCTCTCCAGACTCACTCAGTTCCTCAATCTTTCTCCCAGTGTTTCTCTCCATCTCATCGCTAACCGGCACATAAGAGGACGAAGGGTTCTTCTTGATCGAATAAAACTCCTCCTTGAAACGAGCGAGATTCTCTCTTTCCTCCTTATCTTGGATAGCCTTCTCAGCCCTCAACTTATTCCTCAAATAGACCGCGTCCTTATGCTGATTCGAGAGGAACTCAACGGCCGTGTTTTGGCAACCCTCTTCCGACTCCACATTCGCCGGGATGTTCACCTCGAATTTGTAGGTGTAGTAGTCCTCCCAAGGCTCATGGGTGTAGCATTGATACTCTCGGTTCCGCACCTTGTCGAGCACAACCTCCATGATGTCGACGTTGTCGGCTAGGGCCATGTCGTGGAAATGGACCACGATCCAGCGGGTGCCACCGAGGAACTCTTGCGGGGACACGCTGCGGGAAAGTTTTGGACGGGGTGTGAAACGGCCCACGGGGGTAGAAGGGGCCACGGGGGTAGAACGATCCATGGGGGTAGAACGGCCCATGATGAGAACACAGAATCAGAAGTCTGTTGAATGAGTTATTGCGAGGCCTTCTTTCGATAGAGGCGAAGGCTTTGCTAGAGGTGGTTGAATAGATCATATCATAACACAGCGCGAGTATATATACCCGTAACCACCATTTCAGAAGAAACGTGAGGCTTCACAGAAGTAGGTATCTCCCTATAGAGTGAGGAAATCGAGGCCATAGCTGAAAGTCGCGTCGGTTTGCATATCTATCTTCTTTGTGTTGGTACCCCATTTACTGGACCGAACAAAGAACCATTGTCTACAAACCATGGTTGGCCACAACGCCATTCTCCTCAGTAAAATGGAATATTTCAACTGTTAAAATCAAATCACATGCAGTATTTTCTTTATGAACAATGATTCTTCTAGGAAGTTTAGAAGAAGAAATGCGGGCTAAATCATGGAAGTGGAAATTATGCGAATGGAGGTGATCTCAAAGACTTCACGAATTATCGGCGCAAGAAAAGCTTGCGCTGCTAGGATCGTCATGTATCGTTTTGCCGGAGGTGTAAAGGCCGAGACCACACTAAATTAATTAGAAAAGCGAGATAGAAAGGGTCTTAGGAATGCTTCTTACCAGGGTAAGACCGACAACAATAGCAAGAACGTTGATGCAAGATAATAGGATTTTGCGGGGTGATGCGAACCAACGCCCCTTGTTCATCCAGAACCAGAAGATGCCAGGAAGGGCAAAGGAGAACCAGCTTGCAAACAAAGAAACCTATCCCCAATAGTCAGCACGTAGCCATTTGTACCGAAGGGTTAAACTCACAATTAAACTAAGAAGACTGTTGAACACGGGAATAGACATGGCAATGATCCAGGCGATGATCCAAAGACAGCCGACAATACCAATCCATGACCCAACAGATACGAAATCCTTCGTATGAATTCGGGCTGTTCCGGCAAACAATCGGATGTAGATCGATTTACAGGCGATGTGGCTGATGATAACACCGGCAATGACAATCTAGAAAAATTAGCTCAGCCCGGCTAGCTTGTAGGGGGACATACTGTTGGTAGAGCAATTCCGTAGGCGATCCTCGAGATCAGGGGCCCGGCGGACCCTAGGGCCGGGGAGGTCACGTCCTCCCCTGCATATCGGTAGATAACCACAGATGCAACAAGATAGATCGAGAGGTCGAGGCCTTGCAGCATGGCCAGGGATTTCGGGAAGTTCCTTGGCTCTTCAAGTTCAGACATCATGGTAAAGAAAGTATTGTGGGTTGCTGAACAAACGTTATTACGACTTTCTCCAGCCCAAAACTAAGAACTCACCGAAGGTAAAGACAATGTTAGATGCAGCCGTGAAGCCAGTGACTAGGTCGGTCTTCACCGCCGCCTGGACTGGTTTCGGGTCGTTCTGAACGCCGACAGCAATGATCGTTAATAACAGGGCGGCCATGATGCTCGTAAACGCTACACAATGTCAGTGTCCTGTTCGCACAGGAAAAGCGCATAACTCACAAATAGCCGAAAGCCATGTCATTCCCTTCAGGGTTCGGGGAAGAGCAAAACAGAAAGAAAGTACTAGTCCCACAACCCCGAAGACGATGGAGCAGGTGGCATGTTTGGTGATCGTGTTCATGGCCACCGTGAAGGTCAATATATGACTCGCCATCAGAAACACCAGGTACAGGACATTACTGCCGAATAGCAGCTCCCGGCCGAAGCGGCCCATTAAGACCTCACCAGCGTCTGCCGTGCTGGAGATATGGGGATACCGCCACTTGAACTGGCCGGTCACATAACCGGTATAGGTTGCTAACCCGCCCAGGCCGATGAGAATTCCCATCGCAGGACCCAGTCCCAGCGCTGCAATTGCCGATGGGAGGGCGAGAACCCCGAGAGAAACGGTCTCGGCCACCATGAGCAGGCCGCATTGCCTGGATGGGATACAATTAATAACGAGCAAACCTACCGATTAGAGAGACCGATACATACCACCATTTCAAAGTCTTATATTTGACCTCCGCGTGCTCCTCGTTGCCGAATGCATCCTCCCGACAGGACCCGATATCAACCTTGTCCCCGTCAATTGGCAGATCATGCTTTTCTTTCTGGACAGTCTCAACGTCGACCGCTTCAGACGCCATGCTAGGCGGATGGTGATCCATTTCTCGAGTGAAGGTGCATGCATCCAAGGGAGAGAAAAGCTAATCAGGCAATGGAGGATGGCAATCGAATTCCAGGCGGTGGAGTCAGCGCAAGGGACGGAGTCACGGAAGAGTTTGCCAGTCAGATGTTCCCCGTTCACCGATGTGGGGTCACTGACCAGAGATTGATGGCCGTCGATAAATCGCCGCCGTGGAATTTCTCGTTGTGCAATTTCGACGGGGGTTGCATTCGTCGTCCCCCACATAGTCCGCCGTCTGAGGGCTCCGTTACGTAACGCCACCATCCTGAGTCACTCCCAGGGCGCAAATGCGCTCCCAATCGACGACGGCCAGCGAGGCGTGCAATTCTTTCTTCCGAGAGCCTAATTCCGCACGCTGTCAAATTTCCCTTACTAACGAACTTACTTTTCCGTCGCCATCGAGGTCCCTAAAGTCTGGGGTAACTCACAAATCCCTTGTTCCTATTTCTTATTGTGGGCTCCACTCCGGAACCAGCGAAAAGCTCCACTCTCCTTCAACCGAAAGGGTCTAAAACAGGGGAATGACCGCATGATGCCTTGTATTTCGACTTTCGAAACAAGTTGATCGGGTTGAGGCACGGGTAAGGAGCAGGGGAAACTAAATTCAACATTTCTAGTCATGTTCATGTCGAACGAGAAGGTCTTTCGAATGCCCACTGCACGTTCAAGACCTGGGAGGTTTTCTCACGAGCCTTCGTCTCATGATGAAAGGGTTGTCTCCAGGTCGCTAAGATGAGGACATGTGAACCTTGGGTTTTTAAGATCCCATCTGCTGACAGGTTCTTGTTCGCTGAAGTACGATGCTATACTCATGAAATATTTCTTGTAACACTATATCCTGAAGCAAGACTCTCTACGGTGGGCCATCGTAGTGACACAGTATCTTGATTGGCAGCTAGTCAAATCGGAGAAATTCTGGCGGAGAAATCTTTTTATTCTGAGGAACTGTGGAGTTGACAGAAACACTTCCTACCGACAAGTCAGCGCGTCGTATCGCAAATCTTTGGCTACCTGGTGCAGTACCTCGTCTATCCGTCGAAAAGAGGCCAGGCGATATAAACTTCCTACTTCTACTATTATGCTGCCTTGGCAACTTAACAGGAACTCATGTCGGTAAATTAAGCACAGTAAAACATCGAGCATCAATTCGTTATTCTCGGTATGACAGAAATTAGGAAAGCCCGTTGATACACCGTGGCATAGAATTTTCCGGATCCGAATGACCAGTTCGTGTCTTTCTGTGCACCATATCCTCCACGGCTAAGAATCGGCGATCAGTTCTTTCTTCTCGCGGCGCCCCATGAAGCTGAACCACCATGTCGGTTCACCGTGTTTGATTCGACAATGAGCGTCGTACTTCTTTCGCGACATATGATGGCCCCAGTATTCGATGTCGCCGTCGCGCCGGTACTTGACATCCTTGCTGCTTTTCATGCAATCTAGACAAAGGCCGTCAAAGTAATTTCTCACCCGGCGAACGGTATCATAGACAACCTGTCCCCAGTTCCTCGAGCATTTGCACAGAAGCATACCGGTGTTGGGACCATGTGCGTTCATTCGACTGCTCCCGAATCGTTTAAGCCGCTTCAGCATGGTTTCAATGCTGGTCTTTGCCATCGTATCCTCCAACGGCCATGCCTGAATCCGTCGAAGTTCCGCCAAAAAGTTGAACACTGTGCGCTCTTTACAGCTGCACTTGCCCGTGTCCACAATTTCGCAAATTAGTTCGAACAAGCCTCGGTGAAGAATCGTACGCAGTCGCCCTTTTGCGGTTTTCAACTGTTCTAGAAGACATATTAGCATTGATTTCTTGATTTTTTTGTTGTTTGTGTGAGCAAGCAAACTTCATGGTTGAGGAGACTTACGGATCACCCGACTTGGTAGACGCATCCTGAAGTCGGTTGTCGGGTTCACTTCAGAGATATGGTGCTCCCAGTTGTACGCTAATTCTCTGGTTATGATCTGGAATCCGGGGGCGTAATCAAAAGCGAAACAGGGGAATAGAGTCTGAGATTCGAATTCACACAGCTCTTTTTTTATCAAGAGGAACTTCGAAATCAAACCAGGATCCGAACCAAGTTTTCATCTTAGTACGATCGATATCATACTTGTCGCTCACCATGACGAGGTGCCATGTGACCTCAATCGAGAGACACCAAAATTCTGTCTCTTTGAGTGTGGCATGAAAAAGCCGTAACCACATCTCCATAGCTTTGACATTATCACCTTGCAAGGTCACGGTGCTTTTGCTCGCCTCGGCCCATCGTTTTCGCAACATATTCTGAAAGACCGGGCTGGCTTCCGCTACCTTATTCCTTTCAACGCGAAAAGTGCCAACCTTCTTGAGAGGCTCCGTGACGGTATCACCGGTTTTGTCTTCCTCCCATGCCAGTCTTCGTACTCCTCTACCACTAGGGTCATCTCGGCATTGTCCGAGATATCGATGGTTTCCTCATAGATATTTTGTGCGCGCTGTGGCTGCGACATCTTGCAGTCAACCGTACAGAGTACAGACTTGTAAAACTAAACTTGTGTCACTTCGAAGGTTATCCTGCTGTCCGTCGCTTCCAGATGTGCTCATGTAAATATGTGCTCGCCTTTCAAAGGGTTAATCGAGAGTAAAGCCAGGATCAATTGATTCGAAGTGTAGGTTTGAAATGAGTGTTATTCGCTGAATGGACAACGATAGGCGAGCTGTCGGCGAAGTGAGACTAAGACAGAAGTGAGATTCGAACCAGTCAAGACAGTCAGGTCGACGGACTAATATGAAGATAAATGGAGAAGTATTGATAAGAAGACAGAGGCGAGAGAAAAGATGAGACGACTGTTTGTGTGCGTAGGTAGAAAAGATTGTAGACAATTCCGACGATGATTCTAGAGGAATAAGAGGTTTTCAGGTATGGAGGAGACAACAAACGCGTATGCTTGGTACATGGCCTCGTCAACGAAGAAGGCAGGGAACAGAAACCATAAGGGCGAAAGTGAATAGAATCAGAAACTGAGATGTGTAATGAAACTGGTGTTAATTTTGATCATTTCTTTACTCGCCCTAGTTCTGAGGTGTGGTTTTGTAGGAGAGTGAATGACAGGTGTTATACAGGCAGAGAGTAGTTGTTTTCTTGGTTACTATGCCATCTCTCTCTCTCTCTTTTTTTTTTCTCTCTCTCACGTTCCAGTTCTGGCACGTGTCATGGTGAGCTTTATACGGATTGAACCGGTCACTTTCATGAAGCTATTCAGTTTCCAGTATTATACCGTTTCCAGGTCAAAAAATATAGTTTGCTAGAGATATATCGTGGACCGGATATTGCGTTCATGGAAAGTAATCATAACCCCAAAATAAGCTGCCAAGCACAGAAATATGCATGCATGTCATCATACCTCATCTAAAGTGAGGAGGTCATTACGATCGGCCATAAGCTGTATACTTCCCATTCCGATGCTATCGGACTTGAGGCATCAGGGAGGCGCTGACCTAAGGCGATGACGTATCACGTGCAGTGCCAAGAGGACCCCCTGGCATGAGTCACGGGACGCCCCGGGTGAGTCAGTCGAGCCGATACCGCATCGGGACCCCACCGCCCATTCTTTTATCTCTGGCCGTCTGCTGCTTCTCCATCCTTCTTCCTGTTATTCTCTCCGAACGTCCTGGTCTTGCTCTTTCTCTCTCCCTCCCTGCTACTCCTCAATTCCCTCTCCACATTCTCCTATCCAACCACAATGTCGGACGCTAAGCCTCGTGTTTGTCTGGCCTACTCAGGTACTGTTTGCTCCCTCCTGCCCCGCATCCTGGCGGTGGTTTATTTGGCGTCTGGAGAACCTTTGTGACTAACACCGATTTCTTTTAGGCGGTCTTGACACCAGCTGCATTCTGCGCTGGTTGATCGGTATTACGCCCACTTATCACCGATACCTTCCCTGTCGCTAACGGATTGATCAGAGGAGGGCTACGATGTCGTCTGCTTCCTCGGCAACGTCGGCCAGGAGGAGGACTGGGCCGCCGTCGAGGAGAAGGCCCTGAAGATTGGCGCGAAGAAGATGATCATTGAGGACCTCCGTCGGGAGTTCGTTACGGAACTCTGCTTCCCCGCCATCCGTAAGATCGCCCCGACCGTCTCGCCGAGAAGAATGTGGAAATAATGGAATGACAGAGTGCAATGCCATCTACGAGGGCCGTTACCTCCTCGGTACCAGCTTGGCCCGTCCCGTCATCGCTCGCGCTCAGATGCGCGCTGCCCAGCGCGAAGGCTGCCAGTTCGTCTCCCACGGTGCTACCGGCAAGGGTAACGACCAGGTCCGTTTCGAACTGGCTTTCTACGCCATCCAGCCCTCCATCAAGATCATCGCCCCTTGGCGTGATCCCAAGTTCTTCAAGCGTTTCGCCGGCCGTAACGATCTGCTGGACTACGCTGCCCAGACCGGCATCCCCGTTACCTCCACCAAGGTATGTATCCAATTTCTGGACCGCTCGATAATGATAGCTAATATCCTCTAGGCCAAGCCCTGGTCGATGGGTTAGTTCCCCCTATCAACTGGAAATTGGACTATGCTAATTAGTTAGATGCCAACTCTGCTCACTGCAGTTACGAGGCTGGTAAGTTGCACCCGTTCCACCCGGTCGGTCGCATTCTAACGTCTCAGGTGTCCTCGAGGACCCCGACCACACTCCCCCCGCCGACATGTGGACTATGACCAACGACCCCCTGAACGCCCCCAACGAGCCCGTCGACATCTCCATCGAGTTCGAGAAGGGTATCCCCGTCAAGGTCACCACCCCAGAGAAGACATACACCGACCCCGTTGAGCTCTTCAATGCGCTTAACAAGCTCGGATACACCCACGCCATCGGCCGTATTGATATCGTTGAGAACCGATTCATCGGCCTGAAGAGCCGTGGCTGCTACGACTGTAAGTCTTGGCATCCCTTGTGTTGTCGGTGTAGACTAACGGATCAGCCCCCGCCATGACCATCCTGCGTGATGCTCACCTTGACCTGGAGGGTCTTGTCCTGGACGGCCAGGTCCGCTCCCTCCGTGACCAGTTCGTTACCCACAACTGGTCCATCCTGCTCTACAACGGCTAGTAAGTGTTCTTTGACCTGTCAACCGTTGCTATCCAAATCTAACGTCGTCTAGCTACTTCAGTGCCGAGCGTGAGTTTATCGAGAACAGTCTCGTCTACAGCCAGAAGGTACGTTCCTTTATCTCTCCCTGCATCGGCTCCGCTAACAATACCAGCGTGTCAACGGTCAAGTCCGTATGCGCCTCTACAAGGGCAACGCCTACGTCCTCGGACGCTCCTCCAACACCGAGAAGCTCTATTCCGCCGAGGAAGCCTCCATGGACTCCCTGGAGGACTTTGAGCCCACCGACACCACCGGCTTCGTTGCCATCCAGTCGATCCGTCTCAAGAAGTACGGTCTCCAGAAGGCCGAGGAGGGCGAGTCCCTCAGCCGTGCTTAAATCTTTGCTCGGCAACACATTCAAAAAGGGAAGGACAGCATGGAGGTTAGAAATGTAAAATGACGATTAATTTTATTGGATATGATTGAAGCACGGAGTAATGCAGGCAGGTATTCGTTGCTGGATCTAGTCAGGTTTGGATGGTGGTGCATCAAAATAAAAAACTCCATAGAGTTTCGGGTTTATATCAATTGATTATCAATTTTTTCTTCAAGAACCGAGAACTGACAGTATAGAAACTGTAGGATGAGCAAGAGGCACTCAAAGGCGGGGAAACCTATGAAGCTGTTACACGATGAAAATAAAGCATCGGCAACGTCATCGGAGATAAGAAGACCGCACGTCAGCCAATCAGTGGCCATAGGATCATCTTCAGGCATTCACATTACATAATTCAGGCATCTAGTTGAATCCACCCTAAAACTGCCTGAACGGGAAGGTGTCTGGAGCATGCCTGCCTGAGCGCCTTGGTGCCTGAGTGCCTTCCCGGAATTCTCGTCCGGGTTTACTTCTCGCATGCCGCGGTTCCATCAAGAAGACTTCAAAACAGTCAACAATTTATGAGTCTTGTCCATATTCTTCATGACCTCTACAATCTCAATAATACTGCTGCCTCCTTTGTGGCTGGCATGGCCTTTCCAGGTGCTGTCGATCTTCTCATTGGCCTTCAGCTTCAAATATGCTTCCGGGTTACCCTTGCCCTTCAAACCCTTCAGCAAGAGGTTGAACACAAAAGCAGCAGGATCATCCTCGACCCGGTGTGGAAGCAGGGAATTATCGAACTTGTCCTTTCCCGGTGTCACGGTCACCGTGCCGTCACTCTTACCTTCCGGGTTGATCTTGTTGAAACTGCCTTCGGTGAACAGACAATTGGACGTACCGCCGCTATAAACAGTGATCTGTGCATAGATGGGGTCGATCTCTTCAGCGGTCTTGTTTGTGGCGGTTATCGTCAAAGATGTGTCGCCCTCTTTAAACGACGGTTTGTCAGTTTGATAAGTGAGCTGAGGGATTGGAGGACTCGGCCAGTCTTTGATCAATTTTGTGACCGTGTCGTCGATGAAGTCCTTTACTGGGTTCGGGGTTGGGGGCTCCTTATACAGTTGGATACCGCAGACAGACAAGATCATCAGTACAACCCCCGCCAGCGCTAGAACGACACCGACAATAGGAGGCACAGCCGTCAAAACGGAAGAGGCAATCAAACCAACGTCGACAAGAAGCGAAACCCCCTCAACTAGGACAGCAAGAATCTGCACAACTACAGAGAGGGTGTTGATAACCTTGCATGCTGTGGTTAAATCCTTCCAGTCGTGCACCAGGGAGAAGGTCATGGCAGCGGCGACTCCAGCGCCTAAAGCAATGCTAAGTCCACGCAGTGCTTTAGTTGTGAGACTGAGCTCTATGGCCGTCTCCTTCACCACGGGGCCCGATGGTATAAACTTGGGCTCTTCTGTGAGTTTCTCGCTCCACGTTTCCAGCTCCGTTGGCGAGATCTCCTCGATAGAAATAATTTCCACCTGTTTGATCCGCTCACTGACTGTAATTTTGACTCCGCCTTCCTCTTTCAAGACCGGATCTCTGTCCGCAATTGTCACGGCCAGATTGTCGTCACTCAGTGAGGTCTTGCTCAGGCGTTCGTCAAGCACCATTGATGTCTTTGCCTGATCCGCTTCTGTGCCTTTACTCTCACGCCAGGCCTCCCACTTCTCAACGGCACTGCTAGCTGCTTCGACGACAACCTTCATTGTTTGAAGTACCGTCTCAGCTCGCTGGCTGTCAGACATATCATCTCAAGTCAGAATCGCCCAAAAAAGACTTAGCGACTGCATAAAGAGGTATTCGATCTGTGAGGAACTGTTAGCGTGGTGCTCTTTTCATGGATTGCGTTCGAGTACGTATAACCGAAAGTACTTAGCGATCCGTTTCAACCCATTAGGAATATTCTCCGCGACTCTATCAACGACGGAGCTCGCAAATTGAAAGAGCCTGGTTCCGGAGAGCTTTTTTGTGATTGGTGCCGCAGCCTGGAGGTTAGCTATCTGTTGCGGAAGCACGGCCATCTTGAGCATAATGTTCTCAGCCTGTTTCTTTGCGGTGTCGTTCTTGTTAATGGCATTCTCCTCGAACTTTCTCAAATCTTCGACCAATTTCGTGGCCACCTCCCCTGTAAATTGGCTGTCCTGGGCCAGCAGAAGCTCAATGAATGTCTTCATTGTATCGTACAGATGGTCTTTGGCTAGCTCATCCTTGACCTGCTTTCCACGGACTTGGTGAGTGGTCTCATCCTGCAGGAGTCTAAGGATCCGATCGAACCAGGATTTGGCGAGGTCTTTGTCTGGTTCTAGAGCGTTGAAAAAGCTGCAAATCTTGTTCACATCCGTAGCCATCTAGGTAGTCCGTCAGCAGTTGATTTGCTTCGAACGGGGATCAGGGAGTCCTACGTGTCCTCCATTGATAAATCGCTTGATCCGATCCTTTGTCTTGACCTCCACCAACAGTGCTTCGGCGAGAGCTACTGCTTCCGACTGCTCCATGTCCAGTTTAAAGTGCTCTCTCACCGTGCACTGAGAAGCTATTTTATTCAGGGCCACATACCACTTCGACTTAGCCAAACACTTGGCGTCCTGTTTGACTCTTAGCATGATAGAAAATATCAAACGAAATTGCTTGACATACATTTCCTGCCCACCAGTACCGAATCTTCTCGCAGTCAGGATTGGAGAGATACTTTCTGTACTCAGAATTGGCGCCAACCATCTGCGCAATGAATGCCGGGGCGTAGGTGTCGTGGAGAAAGGTCTTGACCTCGGTCGGCAATTGACTTTTTAGTTCAGCAGGCATTGTCTTGTCTAGTGACTCTTTGGATCACGTCCACAATAAATGCTCGCTTAGTGATCTTTTCTTTGAGCACATTGGCGACTTCACCTCTATAATCTGAGTAGAGGTAATGAAGTTAGGGCAAGCCTGCCTTCTTGAGAAATGAGTCCAGGTAAGCCTAGAAGCTTCGCGAAGCCAGCTGTCTCATGATTCGAGCGCGAGATTTATCGGTGGCAGACTATAGTCATCCATCAGCCTTCGGACGAATACAGAACCACGAGATAAAGAGAAGATATCTACCCTATCAAAACGAGACTGAATATCATCACCCAGATCAAAGACAGCCATGGCAACACTAGTCAAAATGACTCGCTCGAGCTGCCAATCGTCGAACTCAGGCTCGACCGGCAGGTCAACCGGCTGTACGTTTACCAGGCCTCCTTGCTCCTTCAGGTCCGTCGCGATGGGATGGAGATAGGCCTTGCGATGAACCAGCGCAACTTAGTCAGAGGGGCCCCAAACGCCAACGTCATCCGCGACGTCAATGAGCTTGGTGCAGATTTCTTCGGGCTTCATGTTTGCCTTTCCGTTAAGTGCGATGTGAGAGTATGTAGTTCTGTGTTTGTATGTCTGTGATTGTTAAAGAACCTTTCAAACGAAGGAAGATGGCCCTTTTATCTCTATTTTGCATCAGGAGACGGACTGGTTTGCTCTTCGATCGGTCTCTCCGGTCTTACCATCCTCCCAACCATAACCTATGGCACAGCCTGCTACCCAGCAATAGGCGATAAAAGCTTAATCTCACAAACATTACACAGACGACTCCGAGGAATAGGATCGTACATGCAGCCAGCCACTGACATATACCGATCAGCCCCGAGATGCTCAGCTAGCCGCTGACGCCCGCCATATCCCTCGAGAACTCACAACGATGCGCCCCGAAGATGTTACTCGATGATAGTCATTGACGTCCAGATGTACGAGGGAGGGGTTTCTCGACATTCGGCAGCTCGATCCGCCCGATTGAATCATCATACATGAAATCAAGCAAGTGAAGCACATAAACTCATGGTCAAATAAAACAATCAAAATGGGAATACTTGAAATTAGTCCGGGATACCATGTACATAGGAACCTGCATGTATCAACAGTGTTTGCTCAGATGGCAAACATTGACATGGAGATCTACTCCGCAATGTGGCGCCAGCTAGGAATCCACGAATGCCGGTCATCTCGGTAAATATTTGCCACAAAGACCCTGAGCTGGGATTGTAAATGAGACGTAAATGTATCTCGTCACAGCCACGGACGTCATGTTCGCGCATGCCGAATACTCAAGAGTTTGACATTCAGCTCTACCGGAAAAGGCCAAAGGCCGAACTGTGACATTGTCCTTTTATTGTTCTCTCTGTTTGTTTGGATAAGTGGTTGGTTGCCTGGCTTGTGGCGCAAGAAGAGGAAGAAATGGCTGCTTACGAGGACAAATCCACATTCTAGGCGATGACAAGAAATGACAACCTCGAGATGATCTACAGACGGGCTGAAGATCTCGGAGATCTTCGGTGGATCACATGGGGCTTACTGGCTTGGTGTGAGATCGTTGAGGTATAGCAACGATCAAGGCGTCGGTCGCGGTCCAGATCAGCCATGGCGGGTGTTGGCAGCATACGCGTCTAGTCAGCGAAAGGTAGATATGCAACCCCAAAATGTGGCGTAAGCTGGCTCTATTTACCCCGCAAAAAGAAACCATGCGTAGAAACGCTGTACAGCGCTGCTATTAAGAGCACACGTTTGTCGGGAGCTCGGAGGATATTGTCTGTGAAGTTGGCGGTTGTATTCGGAGCTGATAGTAGTGGCTAGAGAGTTTTCCCAGCGGTACAAGAGTAAATTCAGATAAAGTCTATATGAACTTCGATGGGTTGCCTCTACGCTTGGTTCTGAAATCAGCCATTGCCACCAGTATTTACATGGCCAACAACTCCCCGTGGGGAGGCTGGCTGAGATGAGGGCGCCTTTTCAGCTAAAAACTGTGGCAAATGCATCCCTGTACGTCTAGAGCCTCTCAGCAGGACAAGGAGCAAACCAAGCTCATTGATCATGCCTCACACCATTTCTTAACATAGAAATCGGATCTGTTCGGCATCATCACGGTGGCTGGCGAGATGTTCCCGGGTGTCTTTATTCATATTGCTGCTTCATTGGGGCTTAGGAAAGCTCGTGCATCACCGGCGCTGACCCTGTATCCAGTTCCTGATCGTGGACGGTTTAATAGCCTGTGATCATGTTTTCTTTAGGCAAACATCTTGGTTGGGCCAAATGCGAACGGTATGACGAGTGAGTTGCTGCAGAGGAGAGCTTCGCTTGCGTCATATTTTCTCTACTAATTAGTAGGATATCTGGGGCATCGCACATATATAAATCGTCTTCCTACCGTCGAGAAGACCATGCAATAGACAGACTCTCGTCTTCTTCAAAGCCTACCAACACTTCCTTCTAAGACACTTTTCCAAGTCAGCCAAATATTCTCCCATAAATCACGATGGACACCCCACCAGCCCCAGCATCCGAGAACGAGTACACCGAGATCCGACTCGAGAACAAAGCCAAATCCGGCACCCTCAAACTCGTATCCATATCCTTCGAACACGGCCGCATGTACCAAGAAGGCGACCGAGACAAAGAACTCAACCAATCCGACGTCGAGAACCACGAGATCAACGCAGGCGACTTCTACGTTTTCCGAGCCTGTGGCAAGAAAGGCGCCGCAGTAGGAGTAGAAGCAACATTCAAACTGAGAGACAAAGATACCGGAAAAGATGAACTATCCATCTACTTTGTCAACCCCTGGGGCTCTGACCCGAACGACCTCCGAGTGTCAGATGTATATATGGACCCTGCCTGGGGTGGGAAGATCACCGTCTCTGGTGGCATTGGTCATAAGACCGGACCCTTGGGGGATGTTACTGTGCAATTCAAGAAATGGGCATAGATCCAGAGTTTTATCCCCAGGATAGGGCTCTAGCAACAGCCCGGCGGCTCGACATTGTTTCGGTGGTTTTGTATTTATCTCCAAAACTTCAATGTAGATTTTCCCTTCTGAGAAGGTTTCCCTGTACTAGGATGCGAATGCAGAAGCTATTATACATGCCACTATTTTGCCCTTGGCTGCAGCATCATCATCAGCCGCAGTATCTGTCTTTTCTGCATTAGTTTCAGTCACGTATGTTGTAACTTGAAGTGAAGCAAAAAATATCACATAACTAATAAACGTGGATATGCGCGTGTAAGCAACATTTCTCTTGTCAGCTATACAATAAGATATGGACCTTTGAAAAACCCGAGAATATTGGTTTATCTTCCTTGGCCATGGCCATTTCTTCTCATACCCGAACTGCACTACCTACTGACCTGCTTCTTTAAAAGACAACCAGACCATCCTACAGCAGTCACTACCAAGCAAACAGCACCACAACCGCCACAAAACGAAGGTTGGGAGGCCTATGCTCCTTAGATAGAAAGGTCAACATACGTAATCAGATAACCAGCAAACATGATGAATGAATGTAAAGAATGGACCAACTTTCCATGCCCGCAGGATTATGAGTCTGGATGGTTAGTTACTATTAGCCGAATAGACACCGACTCACACGACCATCCCCACACCTTAAAGCGTTAGGCATTAGAACAAGCCACACGTAACATCAAAATGCAAATTCTACATCAGAAATTGAACTCAGTCATGCCAGATATTGAGCTGAATAATTTGCTGGAAAAAAAATAAATTCAAGAGGGTATCTCAAACGCCAACCCTAAACTACACCACTTAACAAGGTGCGGTTGCTCCCACCAATCCTTTCAATTTTGAGGCAACAGTCAAAAAGGAGAGAAAAGAAGGAATAATAAGACCTTAGATGGAGGTGATTGATCGCCATGCTAGTCCAGCAAGATAAAATCTCTTAAGGAGATCCACACTCCCACCCCCTCTGCAACGGCCAACTATCAGACGTCGGAATCCGAACATGCCCTCTCACCGGAGGCTGAGGTAGACAGGGCGACCTCGGTTGAGGCGACTCGGTAGACGAAAGAGCGGAGTATTTCTTCGAGGAGAGGATATCAACTCTATTTCACATAATGTCAGCAAAGACATGTTTCAATTATCATATCCCCCATAAATCAAGAGAATTACTGAATATAAATCTAAAAGGAGGAGAACTCACATCAAAACCAACGGAAACAAACACTCGATCGCATAAACAAACCGATCCAACTCTCCAGCGACACTGACCGCGCTCTGAGCCGTGACCTGCCACGAATAAGTGACAGCGCGGGTAACACCAACAGCACAAAGACTAGCCAATCGAAGCTCCGTGGTTCTCAACAAATAGCGAAAGACAGAACGAGTAGATGATATCTTCGGCGAGAGGTCACGGGCCTTGTGCAGGAGACGAATGAGAAAGAAGGAACTCCAGGATTCGACGAGGGCGATGGTGACGAAGTAGCCGACGTGAAGATAAGAGATACGGTGTTGTAGGGGATGTTCTGATGGGGATTGGATGTCAAGGAGGCGCGTGGTGAGAATAGCGAGCCGAAGACCGAGGATGGCGAGCATGAGGAGCCAGAAGATGACGAGGAAGGTGACTTGGGAGCGGTCGCGGAGCGTGTGCGAGAGGATCTGGTAGCTGTAGAAAGAAAGACCGGCTTCTTGGATCTATCCAGTATTAGTTCGCCAAGTCTCAATTGGAAATCAGTCGGAGGGAGGAATACCAGCCAGAAGACATCAGCGAACGCGCTGCCGACCATACGATCGAGAACCGAGTGGCGCGAATAATAGGCAAAATAACATAATCCATTCGCAGCCGCACACGCAGCAGAGACCACGATCGGAATATAACTTAACGGACTGGGCCGAGTAATCAGCACCGCCCAGATCCCGAGTAGGGCCGTGAACAGTCCAATGGTGCTGAGAATGGACCAGCTGAGCTCGAAATACGAGACGTCGTGCACAGAGCCGGACGAAAGATCCATTGCCACAATCATGAACAGATTTCATATTCTGCAACATGCTGCTGCAGAATAAAACACGGACAGCTGTCAAGATATAGATGTTTTGTGCAAGAACGCAAAGCCCACGGGGCAGCGGGATCGGCGCCGCCGACGGGTATGATTGATGGAAACACCCCGCCACGAGTGCATATAATCTGGGGAATTGGACCCTTGCGCCAATGACAGATAATTGTCGACAGACTTCGGAGGAACTGGCGGATGGCCGTGCTGGAAGAAGCATTCTGACCGTTGATCGGGCGGGCGTGTGGAGGGTATGCATCATCCATCTTAGTGGCGGCCGCACGGACATGAAGGTTTCCAAAGTCTTATCAGACGCAAAAGAAAAATAGATGATCCAAAATAAACAGGATAATTATTCAAATCAAAGTGTACTCTATCACCAAGAATTATATACATGACCCTATCCCCACCTAATTAGCAGCCAAAACAGCAACCGACCAAGCGGGCAAAGTAAACGAGAACTTCCCGCTCTCCGCAGTGATGTCCTTCTCCGACGGCGTGACCAGCGTCTGGGCGTCCGAATTATAAGCTTCCGGATCATCATCCGCCACGACGGTCAACTTGCCCGTCGACAATCCGTTGATCGACACGCTGACATCCTGGGTGTCCTTGCCAAAATTGGCCAGCTTCACGTAGTACGTGTCGTCGGCGCTCGAAGCGACCCAGTAGACGGGCCCGAAAGCCGCGTCGGACTTGACTTCCTTAATGGTGTCGCCGCGGTTGGCGGAGAACATTTGCTGGACGTAGTAGCTCGTGGATTCATGAACCATTTCGGGGGATTGGGTGAAGGCGATGAGGTTGGGCTGGAGTCAGGTGTTAGTTATCATACATGAGAGGCGAGTGGAAGGAGACGTACCGTCCACTGGGTCGAGTTAACCAGCTGCAGGAGAGGAGCGTAGGCGGCCATCTTCACGACGTCGCTGTTTCTCTCCAATCCGATCATGAACACCGCTTCGGACACGGCACCCTCCATATCGGGCCAGTCGCCCTCCTGGCGAGAGTACTCGCCGATAAAGTAGGGCACGGAGCGGTCATTGTTGTCGAACTTGTTGAACTGGGACACGAGGCCCTCGGGCGTGTTGTAGTTGTGCCAGTCCAGCCAGACGCCCTCGGGAAGTTTCTCGGGCAGGCAGGAAGAGTTATCGGTGCTAGCGATGAGGGTCAGGTCAGGGTAGGCTTCGTGAATGGCGTCGTAGTAGGCAGTGAAGCGCTCGGCGTAGGATTCGCAACCACCGCCAAGGTTGTCTTCG
Source organism: Aspergillus affinis (assembly GCF_023601865.1). Lineage (NCBI taxonomy): Eukaryota > Fungi > Ascomycota > Eurotiomycetes > Eurotiales > Aspergillaceae > Aspergillus > Aspergillus affinis. The sequence goes on from NW_026515871.1 coordinate 128,030, forward strand.
TTGCCGATTTCCACGATCGTCACGTCCCAAGGCTCTTTACGGCCGTTGGCAGCGCGCTGACCGCCGTAAGTGGTGCTGGAGTCGCCAAGAACGTACTGATCTGGTTAGTTACATACATAGTAGGGAGGGGTGGCGGACGTACTTCGAGCTCGTTGAGAACTTCATCAATGTACGGCTTCAAGGCGTCGCCGGTGAACGGGGTGTTACCCCCAGACTCCAAAGAAAAGCCGGCATAAACATCCAAGACGGGTGTGAGACCCAGATCTTCGCACCAGTAAAGATACTCGTCGAGGCCTGCACAGTCAGCAAAGTCCAAACATTGGCTAATTTATCGAACGCACCAAGTCCATCGGTGTTGTAGTACTCCCAGGTTCCAGGACGACCGGGACGTTCCTCGACGGGACCGATTGTTTCATTCCACTTCCAGCGGGTTCCTTCATCGTTGCCCTCCCTATGCCTGTTAGCTTGGTATCAACAACGTTAATGCAAGTACTCACAGGTTATTACCACCCGGGAAACGAAGGAAAGAGCCCTTGATGGCGTCCAAGCTCTTAGCCAGCTGAGGTCGCAGTCCATTGGCCCTAAAAAATCAGCTTCATTCTTTAAGATCAACCAGAGAGGGCACGTACCGCGACTTGTAGGTCTCCGGGAACAGCTCCACGAATCCGAAATACAACGAGGATCCCTGCACATCGCTACCATCGACCGTGATCTCGTAGACAACCGCACCGTCAGGTGCCTTCTCCGTAGGGAACTTGACCGTCGCCTTGGTGAATTCATCCGCCTTGGACTCCTGGGAGAAGGTCTTCGACGCATACTCCGTACCGGTATAGTTTCCAACCAGACGAACGGTGAGGTCGCCGGAGAACTTGCCCTTGATCCAGAAGGTGCTCTGGAACTCGGAACCGTCCACTGGGATGCCCCAGTAGCCCTCGTTGGAGAACCCGACCTGGCCGCTGGCGTCTTTGTTCACGTCCAGACGCAGGGTGTGCGGGATGGCTGTGGTGAGCGGGTTATCCGAGTCTACGGCGATCGAGCCATCTCCGATAGAGCGCCACGCGGTGAGGTCTGGCGAGGAGCCCTGCAGACCGTTGTTGCGCAGCATTTGGCCATAGATACCGCCGTCGCCGGAATGATTGATATCCTATGCGCGGTCAGATGAGCCCTCGTCTAATATGGCAGTTTACCAACCTCAAACATGAAGCCATAGAGCAGCGAGCTGGAGGAGTTGCCTCCATCCTTAGAGACCTCCAAGGAAAGACCGCTAGCTTGCTGAACCAGAGGAAGCAGGAAAGAAAGGGCACCGAGGCCCGAGAGCGTCGAGAAAGCGACCATGGCGAATACACTCTTGTTGCCTGTGCATCATTCTGAATGAGAAATCCACGAGGCTTTTATAGACACGATCGGAATTAACCGACCTCGCTCAAGAATGAGGGACGGGAATACATCGGAGAAGACAGCAGCAATCAACCGAGATGTGGAGGTCTGGGGATGTGGAGGCCCGCAGCTGACGAGCAGGAACAGGAAGGAGAGGGCGCATTCATCTCCACGCTGAAGCTGAGCAGTTGACCGAATTAGCCGTGCATGTCTCCGGAAAACCGGTTTGGGTACCTGACCAGGTTTTCTCCGCGACAGACATCTGAAATCGTACGATCGTGACGATCGTGACTATTTCGGTGTCGTTCAGGAACCAACTCAGATCTCAGCTTCTGATCGTCACGAACTCACGATACACCGTCGCCCCTGAAATTGATACTATTTTCACAGTCAACTAGCGGACAAGCTTTGTGGCTGACCAGCCGTGAAGTAGTGGCCTCTACCAAAGACGCCGCCGTCCGCCATACTGTCTTAATCCAAGAAGGTACCACCAGATCAAGCCATCAAGCCAGCCAAGAAACCCCATCGGGCAAACGGTACAAGAAGCCACGCGAAGCGACTCTTCAGCGAGGCAGCAACGAACTTGGCATCGTCTACTGCAACATGACGTTGGCCACGCTTTTTCCCCTCATTTCGGCTCCGCATTTTGACGCGCACGGCAAAACCCCGGCGGAACTGAGCTGCCAGCCAGTCCCGTGATGAGTAACTGTTTGAGTTCTGGGACTAATATTCAGACAATAATGTTAGACCGGGCTATTGTAGAAACGGGAACTCAACGGACGATCGCCGATGACCAACCAATGCTATTTCTGACAGCGAGACAAGCGACGTGAACCGGGCCGCAGCTAACTCTAATGGTCGGATGGTCCGAGGGACAGGAATCGATAGTTCATGTGGGTAGACGATCTTGGTTTGCTATTGGGGGTAGCATCCCGGGATAGTAACGGCCGAGAGGACAGAGAATGTAGAATATCGCGCATTGGCGATGATGTTGGATGGAAGGAGGATGAGGAGGACAGAGGAGACCGAAAGACGGCAGACAGGCGACCTTATGCAGCACTGCTGACTAAGGCGGTGCATAACTACTTACATACCCCGACTAAGATAATGCAGGAGTTATCCTACACACTCGAATTGATCTACAACCTTATGAGTTTCTGAGATTGAATGCTACATGAACATAATTTGTCATGAAACTATGGAATATCTAGAGGGAAACTTCGTACCTACTAATCATATTGAATGAGAGCTCCAAGACATATAAGACGACAGTGAAAAAAGAAGAAATCGATGATATTATCAAATGTTCATTTCTCTACCGTCTATTGTGTCTGCATAGATGATGGGAAAAGGCTGATTGTATAAAATCTATTCTCCTACCATGGAATCTACTTTCAACCATCTCGCTACAGCAACATCAGCCCAAAAAGTAACATCTCAAGACCCCAACGCCGCCTAAATTAAAATAATTACCAAACCACAAAATCCAAAATATTAAAGTCACCAGGACCAAAACCCGAAACCAAGACTATTGATACACACTCTTCTCATCCGGCATCTCAACCTCCCCCGCCGAGAACGTACAATGCCCCAAATTCCCCTCCAAGGGGACAGCGCCCCATTTAACCGGCAACATAGCCACATCCTCCCCGTAGAACTGGATCTCCGCGATACGGTCCCCGCCTAGATAATTCGGATCAAAGTACGGATGACACGCGGCGGCGATCGCGAGACTACAACTCCCCGCGATGGGCATGCCGGACGCGAAGCGCCGCCAAGCGAGGCCAAAGACACAGAGAGCGATGAACGCGGCGACGGCGACGGCGCTGACAATCGCGACAGGCGAGAACCCGCAGGTGACCAGGTCTCTGGATGTGTCTCGCGCGTGGTCAGCGGTGTAGGCTTCGACAGAGACGAGGAAGAGGCTTTGTGAGATGAGCCAGTGCAAGACGGCGGAGGCGAGGAGGAACGGGAGACCGTAGTAGATGGGCAAAGACAGGAAATAGGAATGGCGTTGCGAGACCTGTGGAGAGGCAGAGATGCGGAGCCCACTGCGACGGACGGCGAAGCGGCTCCATTCAGCGGCGAGAGTCATGGCGGAGAGAAGCGAGTTGGTAGAGAAGTAGAGCATGGTGAAGATGAGCTGGGCGACGTTGGCGATGATTATGTTAACGCCGATGGTGGTGGGCCAGTAATCGCCCTTGATGATGGTTTGGCCGGTGGCTTCTCCAATGGAGGCGGTCCAGACACCGTTGCTGTGGTTCATCTCGCTGAGGCCGTAGGCCAGGAGGCCAAGACATACGCCGATGGCGACGAGCCAGCTGATAAGTATCAGTAAGGGTTACTCGGGGGTCACAGGGAAGAGACGTACACGATCACGGCGAATCCCCATTTGGCAAACGAGGCGGCAGAGATCCATCGCTTGCCCTTCTGCTCGAACATCACCGGCTTATCAAGAGCTTGATAGATGAGCAGGCCGGAGTTCAGCTCACCAACGATCGCTCTGCTGTGAAAACATTTATTCTGGGTTGACGTGTCCGGCCGGCTCAGGAACGAGGCGATGGAGTCCCCAACGGTCAGTAAGGGAGAGTCTTTCGTGCCGAGCGCGACATAGCCCATAATTCCGGCATTAAGAACGTTAAGCACGATGAGGATGATCGTCATCGTGAGAGAATACTCCAGTTTGCACTGCTGAGGCAGCTTCTCCGCCAGACAGTAGTTCACCTTATACTCGCGGGTAGCAGTTTGGGCAGTCCAGCTGTCCTGGTTAATTCGATCGTGAATATCCGGCAAATACACATCGCAATCCTTATCCGCGTCTCCAGGACACAGCCAGCGATAGGGATCAGCGCCGGGCTGAGATAACAAGAGGTACTGCATCGGACTGAACACGCTCTGGGAATAGAAGAACTCGAAATTGGGTTCTTTCACGTCATCCGTAGCGACCAAGAGATTGCCGTATGTCGCTTGGAAGGTCCTCGCGTAGGCATCCACACACTGAGAAGCATCCAAGCGCTCGAGGGAATCATTCCGAGCCTGCTCATACAGGCCCTTGAACGACGGTCGATATTCCGTGCCAATATCGCTGATCTGCGAGGATTTCAGGTCATCCTGCCCAAGGATCGATCCTTTACCAGCAAAAACATTGTAGGCGTGCGCGGATTGCGTGGCGAAGATGGTGGCATTATAGCTGTAGTCACTGAGCAAAGGTCGGATGACGCAATCGGGGTGCTTACAAGAGATGAAGCGGAAGCGCGGTGAAGGCCAGCGCGATCCACAACAGACAGCGCGGAACGGAGACATGAGCAAGGTTGCGGACACTCTGCACGCCGATGTCCAGCCAGCGGCCATTGCGGTGTGCTCGATCTATGTCGCATCTCGTCGGAGCAGACAGGCATTGCTGCGAGGTCAGCATTCGTCTAATAGATCAGCATTGGCCTACATACCATGCCATAATTGCTAGCGCCCAGCAAAACAGTGGCCAGCACGTTGATGAGAAAATGAATGCCGACGTTCAACCGCTGCACTTTCTCACAGTCCCCTTCATACAAGACCCCGCGACCCTTCTGAACCTGATTGCTCGCAGCCGCCCAGATCAAAGCCACCAGATTCAGCACGAGAACCACCAGACTGGCCACGAACGATAGAAACAGGATGAACCGCCAGCTCCCCGCCCAGACTCGCAGCTGACTCTTTCGCCAGCCGGGCTTGTTCTCGAAGGTCAGGTTATCGGCGCTTCCATGACGGTCGGATATCCGAAGGAGTTCTGTTTCCTGGTGAACGAGGCCTTTATGCATGGTCGGATGGGCGGACGAGTCCGAGAGCGAACGCAAACGGATCGTGAGAATTTGTCCATTTTAGCGAGATGGTGGGTTTTATGAGAGGCCGATACAGGGGATGGATTACAGTGAAGAAGTCGAATGGGGCTGAGGAAGATTAGCTGCAGGTTGAAACACCCAACGGGGTAGGGCTGATCATGATTGGTATCTGGCTTTTGGCCCGTTCGTTGGCTGGGGCATTTTCATGATGATGCTCAGAAGATCTTCACGAGCTGTAGGAACGAGGCAGATGTATCGCGGAAAGTGAACTGAGACTCGAGAACGGTTAGAGCAGAGAAGGACCCGGTCACATAGATTAAATTTCATACTATTCCACCTTATACCTTTCCAAATCTCCCACAGAATATTTCCAATTGACAAGGTTCGCCCTCTCAATTTGGCCCCCTCCAACAGATCTCGTTCCTTGGCATGCAGAAAGATACTCGATCACGATAATTATAGCCTGACACAGCCAACGCTGTTCGACCCTGAAACAACCCCAGATCCTGCAACTCTTAGCACTTACCAGACGGGGAAGGGTTCGTGGCCCTGTCGGGTCTATACTCGAAGAAGATGTAAGTCTTCATATCGCCCCGGCGGATTGTTGCGACGATGGACTAAGCGGGTTAGTGCGTGGGCATTTGGCCCCAGTTGCAGTGGCTGTTCAGAGGTCTGCGCTTTGCAACCTGCAAGCATTGTAGGGTCGGGGTCGGGTGTGCTAGTCCTGGTGTGGCAGTTGTTCGTATGAAGTTTGGATTGTACCTTTTGTACTTTGTAGGGTGGGTTGTAGAAGATCTAGATGAGAGCATAGTATGCCGCCAGCAAGATCGTCCACATGTCGCACATTCCAGTCATTAGATTCTATTTCGTCCGTTCATTAATATTCAAATATAACACTTACCTAATAGAACAATCATTTTCGACCTATTGATGCCTTTACCAAAATGCGACCGACAATATATAACAACAACCGACCTAATTCTTCCGCGATCCAGACAAACTAGGAGGCACCCCACGCAAAGCGGGACACCTACCTAAATACCTAAACTATGCAAGAATGTATAGCAGGACCAAGTAAAGGTAGCTCCCTCTTAGCAGAATATATATTGCAAATCATTGACGTCATTTCCTGCGGATAATCACCGAAAAAAACCCGAGAGAAGTACATATGTACACAATCCACTGCATTTTAACCAAGTTACAAACACACCTTATCAATCAAAGAAACAATCAACCCTGTTGATCATCCATAATCCTAAAAAAGTAACCAGCCAGCGAACCGACCAGGATGCAGTGGCGAGTGATTAGATCCCGTGGTGCGTATTGATGCCCAAGGCGATGCCGCATTGGAGAGGACCAAATAGCTGGAATACGAAGTATCGGATAGAAGGAACCTACCTTAGTATGTAGGTAAGTAGGATGACTGCCACATTACGTTACATTAGGGTTCTCAATGTGACGCAGTAGGATTCTTCAGGCTCAAATGGAGCTGTGGCGTGATGGATATATATAAATCGTAGAAAAGTGACAGGGAGAGCTGTGGCTGAGCCGCGGATGTATGTATGCATAATTTAGGCGCATTTGGTGGATACGCATACGTACAGAAGGTAGATGCCGAAAGGCAGACAGGACAGAAAAAAAAAAAAAAAAAAAAAAATGGAAAGATAGTACTCCGTATGAATAAATAAGGGCAGATGAAACAAGCCAAAAAATAAAGAAGAAGGTTATGATATCACAACGACCCGTCGGCAGAATGTCTTAGCCACATTCAATCTAGAATCATTTTCTAGTCCACAAACCAGAGAGGAAGAGAAAAAGAAAACTCCACGAAGAGAAGAAGAGACCCACTTGGGTAATTGATGCTACTAAATGGCAGCGCAAGAAAATCATCCAACCCAGCCAATTTACACCGTACGCCAAACCAAACTCATCCCGATGCTTAAGCTCCGTCGCCGAAGAACAAAACTCGCAGAGCAGAGAAACCATAAATAAAAAACGCCAAGCTCCCGATCCGACCATGCAATATGAAGATGTTCCGTGAAAAATGTTCTTGATGTTCGTCGTCGGTCATGGGTATCAGGCTATCGAGAGCCTTTAGCATCCGAGCCTTTGGCCTGTTCTTTTTCTGCGCAAGTCAGCATAGTCGATGACTCTCGATGGAATGGAAGGTGAATACCTCTGACTTGCTTGATCTGCCGGATGGTGTCATTGTGAATTTTGGTCCATTGTGCCTGGTACTGCGCCAGGTCGGGCTGGGTAGAATCTTTGCTCTGAGCGGAGGACTTGTCCATGATGAGGCTGACAAGCAAAGAGACGGGCAAGGAGGCTAGGCCTTGGCTGTGGCTGATGCTCAATTCAGGCTGAATGCTGAGGAAGGTAAACAACGGAGCGAAAACAATGAGGCCAGGAAAGCAACGACTATTTATCCTCACGTCGCCAACACCCTCCTCATCCACCCCCCAAGCACGCAGCCATGTGGTCCTGTCAGAATTTTCTCTACCGGATTGGAACCTCGTCTAAACCGTCCGTCTTAATTTCGAATTATTGAAAATACAGAGGCCAGAATGATTCCCGTGCCTCTGCCGGGATCATCGAAACTTCCCTTGCATTCGGGAAGCCAGGACGAGCGAAGAGTGGAACGGCAGCAACAAATGCAACGCCCCGATTGGCCGGGGAAGGGCAATTCCGAGGGCGAAGGACAAACGCAGGGCCGAAAATAAGTAAATAACACGTAGTTCGCAGGTTTAGGTTGTGTGACGGTCTGTCGGGATGCCAGGTCTGGCAGTCATTGGTCGCGTAATGCTCCGATCGTTAACGCGGATGCAGTTCCGGTCGATAGTGGGATCCGGGTATTGGGCACCGATCGGTCTTCTCAATTTCGGTTGACCATCGACCGTCAGTGGTAGACTGGCCGTGGTGGAGTGGGTGGATATGGGTGGATGCGATGGTCCTGTATGGTTGATCTGATCTGTGGATTGCAGTGGGTGGGGAGTGCTTTCGTATTGATAACATCCGATGGATATAGAGGCTCTATATATAGGGATGTCTGAAACATTTGTCTCGTTATTCTCTGCGGTACCTGGACCTGGATACCTGGACCTGGCTGCCTGGGGTGAGAAAACTCAGCCCGTCAGTCAGGTAACCACACCGCGACATGCTGTTTAAAAGCAAATCCTCCCTCCACCCGAAAAACAATAAATAAACTAATACACCGCCACTACACCGCACTCCGTACTCGTAGCCTCACCGCCATCCGATCAAGCAAATGGTCAGCGCGCGGATCCGCGGCGTTTCCTCCGCCGGCGGTTTGGCCAAAAATCCCGACTTTTGTCGTTGGACACCGTCCCCACGGAATGGTCATCCCTGCCGTCCACACAGCTGGTCGCTGCCCGTGCAACGTGCCGCTTCCCTGTCCCCAGGGTCCGGCAGGATCAGGGAAATTGCTGTTTCGTTCAGCCTGGTTTGGTGTTCGGGTGCAATCCTCCGTTTTGTAGGCACATATGACCGTCTGACTCGCGCTGACTGGAGGAGGGAGGAACGGCTACGTCATCCGGAGGGTTCTGGCGCTACCGGCGGATGGCTTTTAAGGAGAACCCTCGATAGTCTGGCATCAGCTAGGATACCTGGTATCGACGACGACGACGATGATGATGACAATAGCGATAGTCGCATCTGATTCGATGATCGCAACTCAGCCCGAAGAATATCCGATTGATGGCGTGCGCGCTCCTGGATGCCTTCGCGGGAATACTTCCCCGTATCTAGTGTATCTAGCGACTGCTAGTCTACACCACGGAGGATGGAGGGGCAGGAGGGGCAAGGAGGGGCAATCCTCACAGCAAAACTACATGACAAACAATCCCCTCTGTACGGAGTATGTCCGTACGTATGTATGTACAATGGTGTCATAACGCTGCCCAAGTGCAGACCAGCGTATTCCCTGCACTCCAAACACTTCCACCAGATGACCTGCATCCCGACCAAGACGCGAGCAAGCGAATATCCCACGCACCGCGCAATGCGCCTGCCAACCGGCATGTTATTTCCCTGCCCTCCGATTGGACAGGTCGATATGATTGCCACTCGGCCAGCATGTGCCTAACCCCCCTGTCGATATTGACGCGATGACAGGCACGGTGACAAGCCGCAGGGCCGGAGGGTCAGGTAGCATTGCCGAGCGGTGGGAATATACCGGGATGCAGATGTCACAGGCAGGCCTGCATGGAAGGGACATGGGGATTGGGGATGTGGCGGTGAGCTGACTAGGAGGTCTTGGATTTAGGTTATTTACCAGAAGGTGTAACATGACCTTTCGAGCAATTTGAGAATAGACAGGTTTGATATTAGCTGCTTCCCCGCAATGGCTCGTAATCAGAGCCTGAACTATACTACTGTCGAATAAATATCGAAAAAGGCGAACAAGAATCATCAACGAAAATAGTCAACATGGTTGGATTGACACCGCTTCTTGATACCCCGCCATTCAAGGAGAGTGATTGGAGTCGTCATTTACCATCTCATTTAGACCCGATTGAATCTTGTCGGGAATTGTCATGGTTGTTGAAAATACGGTCAACAGAAGATAGTTGAATTACAACATTTCCCAGAGAATGGGAGCTTAGAAATCGTACTCAGGCGCTGTCTAGCATTCTCCTGATAAATTCGATCCCATAATCAAGGAACAGGACATAAACACCCAAGCCTCATCTACTTGCCATTTGAACGGACCAGAAATCAATAAAGGTTAAATCACTTGACCATATCTACGAGATGTTGAGAAAGAATAGAGCTCTCAACATGGACTCTGGATGGCCAACGCGTGTGAATAACTATAAGAATACTTCACTTATTCAAAAGCCTGACATCATGATATACGGTGTAGGCATCTGGCGTACAGTACACCTCCGCTGAATCAAAAGACACCGTGCCCATCATTACCAACTAGAATAATCCAAGTTTACACACCATGACATAACGATTCAGAATTAGCAATAAATGAAATTTGCGATATCATTATTTTCACCACGTTAAAGTATAATGTAACAGAACCATCCCATATCGTATCAGCTAAAGCACCATATTTCTTCCCAATAGTTAACCCATAAACCAGTTACAAAGTCCGAATCTGTCAGTTTACCCTCAACCCAGACCCAAAAAATGGGGAGAGATAAGACTATTCAATAGGAAACAACTGCTCCGCATCCTCCAACTCCCTCTCACCCTGCTCATGTTCCCGTCTCCCCGACTCCCTCCACGCCTCAGAACCCGTCGTATTCCCAATCATCTCCACAACAGTTCCTTTCACCGAGTGATACTGGCCGGTGACTTTGCTGGGATGTTCAGGTCCGGAGTCAGAGCTCGCATCGCGGGTGGTGGGAGAAAGAGTTTCTTCTTGGTTGGAGGTGAGAGGGTCGCGAGCGGAGGAGGATGGGTTATCGGCAGCGGTTTTAGAGGTAGGGGGGTTATTGAGGAGGTCGGTTTGGCGGGTTTGAGTGGGCATTTTCTTTTCTTGGTTCTTCTTTTTTGGAAAGAGTTGAGTTTTGGTGGTGGTCTTGGAGGGGTTTGTAGGAATTCGGTATTTTGATTTGAGGTCAATTTGTGATTAGACGGTTTTATTTGACTTATATGTATGCCAGAAAGTAAAACGATAAAAAATGGTGTGTAGAATCCGGGGTGTGAGGTCTGGGGATGGGTTATATAAACCCAATGACGTATTTGAGTGGTGAGTGGCAAGAAAGCATCATACCTCATCATCGACCACGAGCATCACGAGAAATGAGAACCATGGAACTTCATGGTCTTCTTTGTCCGAGACAGCAGGCTACTTTATCTGGTACGGACTCGGGAAGAAACTTTATAGAAAACGAATTGAAACTGTCTGTAGATTGGTTGTGGATCACTCATCTATATGGAGATGGCTTCTAAGGTAGCTAGCTATGTTCATGTCCCTTGTATTGTGTATGTGCATTCTTGAAAAGCAAAGATCGGGCATGTGGGAAAGTAAGAATGATGTTGAGTATGACTGGCGTTTAGTATCCTTCCAGCTCATAACTGGCATACATAAACGGCCCGGCACCTTTGATGTCATTCTTCTGGATCGGAACAGAGACATAATACTAGATCGAGTTAGTCGACTGCACCAAAAGTCGAAAAGAAAAGAAAAGAAAACACCCAAAAAGACGAGGATAGGGAAAGGAAACTCACCTCAAACGACCCATTACTACTCAAACTCCCGACCTCAACCGTGCCCTCCCAATTCAACGTGCCATTGTCATTCTTCCCCACAAACTCCTCCAGCAAAGTCTTGTACCCCTTATCCGCGGCCCCCTTGTAATCCTTACTCTTCAAATACCCCTTCCTGATCCCCTTAAGGAACCCATAAGTGAACATCGCACTCCCACTACTCTCGATATAATTCCTCGGATCCGAGGGGTACGGCTCGTCCATGATCAACCACCATCCGCCGGATTTATCTTGGGCTGCTTTCAGCGCCTTGGCGAGCGCTTGGAAGCGTCGGAGGTTTTGTTTCCAGCCGCGGTGAGATCGGGGGAAGATGTCCAGGATGTCGAGGAGGGACATGAAGTACCATCCTAGCGCGCGGTTCCAGACGTGAGGGGCGGAGCCGGTTACGGGATCTGATTTATTTCATCAAGGAATTAGTACTGCATCACGGACATCGCATTTTGCTTCCCCGTGGAAAATAATCAAAACGGGGGGAGAGGCAGGACGAATAGCCCAGAAAAACACCGAATTCCAACCATAGGAAAGGGAGAACATACCAGCCCAAACAGCCACCTTCGAATGATCATACCCATGCGCCAACAACCCCGACTCCTTAACTAGAGTATGTTCCTCGATCAAATCAAACTGCAACATAATATCATCCCAAGCGGTTTTATTCTTCGAGTCAAACCAAGCAGTCCACTGCGCATAGAAATTCGTCGACATATAAATCCCATCCAACCACATCTGATTCGGATACGTAGGCATGCGATGCCATAACCCCCCACCGGCATTGCGGGGAGTAACGTCGATCTGGTGACGTAGGGTATCGGCCGCGATTTTATACCGCTTGTTACCCGTTCGAGCCCAGAGATTGAGTAGATTGGTTCCGATACGGAGGTCATCGAGAGACGTTTTCTTGGTGAGATTGTAGTCATTCAGCTCGCCTTCGGGAGAAATGACCGCGTCGACCTGCGAGGTGATGAAGTTAAGCAAGGACTCATCTTGGGTCTTGTTGTAGGCGAGCTCGATGCCTCGGTAGAGGACCCCATTGGCGTAGTTACGGGACTGAGTGACCGATTTGGAGAGGTACGAGGTGGCCATCCATTCCGTGTAGTTATTGGTAGAGGCTGCGGCAGCGAGGCCCAGGGTGAGGCTGACCCCGAGGAGGGGCGGGAGGATCATGATGAATGAATACCAATTGCTTCTCTGCTGGCGAGAAAGAGATAAAAATGCAATTGTTTATTTTCTGGTGTCCTAGACAAAAAGGTACGACCCACCACAGGGTTATATAGATAGCTCGGGTAGAATATCCTCAGGAGGTGCCAAGCCCAAGACACGGGAAAATAAGAGAGCTCCCCCTCACGGAGAAAATCGACCACGAATCATTCTTCCAGCTTGGCTGACACTGAATGGTGGAATCCATCAGTCAGTCTTATCCGGCGGATAAGGAGCGTGGCTGTGCAGGCATGGCATGTCGGGGTTGAATAGATTTGTTTGGGTAGATTTCATTAGTAGAGGTACGAGGTAGTAGCAGTCAAAGTGACGAGTGTTGGGTACGGTACAACAGGGAGATAAAACAATTTGTTCGCTGAATAGTGCGGAGAAATCACATCACATGTCAAACTAATGCACAGCAACCTGGGTCCCATTCCTCGAACACAGGGTTAATGTCAAGCTTTCCTCCCACGGCCGTGGGTCACGACTCTCCAGCACGGAAAACTGCTGCGCCAAGCGAACCGTCACGTATCCGGCCTCGGTCAACGCATACTGCTGGCCCACACAGATCCGAGGGCCCCCGTTAAACGGCAGATATTCCCACCCCGGACGCAGCGTGGCCCATCGCTCCGGTCGAAAGTCCTCCGCGTCAGGACCATAAAAGTCCTCCCGTCGATGCATCGAGTAGGTGCTGTAGCCGACGACCGTGCCTTTCGCTACAAACACCGGAGACTCGCCGTTGGGGCCGCCGCCGACGGGCAGGATGGTGTCGGTCACGGCCACGCGACTATTTGCAGGGACGACGGGGTGCAGGCGAAGCGCTAAGATGACGTCAGTGATAAGCGGAGACAGGGATCAGGGCAACATACATTCGTTCATGCAGTATTTCAGATAAGTCAAATTGCGCAGCTGCTCGTATGTCGGCACTCGTCCATTCAACGAGGCGACCTCCTCCTGCAGTTTCGCCCACACGTGGGGATGCTTCGCCAGCATGAAAAACATATTACTCAGTAATGAAGCGGTGGTATCGCGTCCCGCCAGCAGGACATTCATCAGCTCGTCGCGGATGCGTTTACGATCGCCCGTTTGCTGCGCCAGACCCTGCAGGAAGAGATATTTCTTTTTCTTATCGGCGTCGTCCGCGCCGTCCTTTTCCTCGTCATGGTGCTCGCGATACCGCAGCGCCTTGTCGACAAACTGCTCGACCAGCTCATGACAGACACGATTGCAACGCTCGGCGCGACGGTCAGGGAACAGCTTGCTGAGATGCCCGATACGCGAGTTGTGGGCGATAGCGTCTTGCGCGTAGTTGAAGGCGGTGGCGAAGTCGCATTCGTTGTCTTCTTCCGGCACGGGCGAGCGACGCTTCTTGAGACTGTGCACGCTGTGTCCGAAGAGAAACTCGGTCGCGGAATCGATGGTGTAGCAGAAGAACAGTTCCTGGAGGTCAAAGGTGCGGCCGTCGGTCGGGATCAACGCCAACAGATCGCTCATCAGCTCCTCGAAGACTTCCAGATGCGCGACCTGGTCCTTGCTGAAGTTCGGGCGGATCATGGCGCGCGACTGAGCCCAATGTTCGCCGTCGGTGGTGAAGATGCCATGACCGAGCAAGGGACCGAAGGAATGAATGCGATTGCCCAGACTGAAGTCCTTGAACTTCAGGGAGAGGAGGGTCTTGACGTTCAGCGGGTCGCGCGTGGCGATGATGCGGGTGCCGATGCGTTTGGCCCTGAAGGTGTTGCCGTAATCCCGGAAGTTGGCCAACCCACGTTCGAGGAAGGTATGCTCCCTGGCGCACTTGATGCTGGTGTAGACATTGTCGATGCCGAAGATGGGGTCCTTCATGTACAGGGACGGGGGAGGTTCGCAGTGGTTCTTCCGGGCGATGCGGTAGTGAGTCCATTTGCGCTGCAGGAGAGTGACGATGTACAGGGCCAGGCAAACGGCGCCGGCCAGAATCAGCATGGACATATGCGGGGGGTCCATGATGCAGACAGGGACGTTAACATTCAACTAACTGCAGCATACCGCGAATCCAGGGGGGAGACATGGGTAGAAATAGGCGACATAATAGACGACCGGGCGGCTTCTGAACGGAGATCTTCGGCAGCGGGGGGGTCAGTGCACTAGTATTCATTCACTCCATAGGAGAATCGAGTCGGCGAATATCAGACTTCGAGGCGCACATTCTCGGCCAGAAGGTTGGCCCGCGGAGAGTCCGACGCGGGCAGTCCGCATCCCTTGTGACTGTCCACAACGTCACCTCTCTCTCTGCGATTGCTGGTTCCGGGGGGGGATGACTCAGCAATCGGCCTGCCTCGGCCTCGCGTACGGTCCAATGAGAAGTCGGCGGGACCCGCGGATGGCTGAGTCATCCTCGGTGGCATCGTCGGGCGGATGAGGCGCCACGCTGATTGGCTGGTGATGACAGTGGCCGCCGGCGGACCGTCGCAAGCTTCGCCGGATGGGGCCTAGCGCTGCAATGTGCGAGAAGCAGGGGTCAACAAGAACAACTTGGATAACTCATAAATAATCAAAGGTAATCATAAAAACATCTCGGATACGTTCATAGCCGGCACGGTTTCAAATCCACTCGGTGACTGAATACGGACGAGATGACAATGGCTAAACAGGAATCATGATGCCCTACATAAATCCGGCAACCCGACCATCCGTCTGCATAACTGTTCCCATCCGACATCCGTGCTCGCCCTCATCGCATGCTCATTTCTTTCCGGCCGGAGTGTAGGTCGACCCCCCGCTGCCATTGTTGTAGTAGGTGCTGCCGTTGGGGTTGGAGTAGTAGTAGGAGCCATTGCTGTCCTGCTTAGCAGACGTCTGTCAACCAGAGCGGAGACCCTACCTGTTCGAGTAATGGTAGCTGTTGGAGTTGGACGCGCTGGAACCGTAGTCGCGGGAGCAGTAGTGGTTACCCTGGCTGGTGAGAATCCCGATGACTGAGCGGGAGTTCCACGGCTTACCTGGCTGTTGGTGCCGGAGCTGGTGTAGGAGTATCCCTTGCCGGAGCTAGACATGATGATGGTAGTGGAGTGTTTGGTTGATTCGCGATAGAAAGACTGAGGTTAGAAGAGGAAGGACTGAGAGATGGGACGAGAGATGGGATGAAGTGGAGGAGGTGGATAGCGAGATATAAACAAAGTGAGGGGCAAGCGGGTTTGTTTGGTTTGCATACCCAGACACGGCAGGAGGCGGTGGAATGTGACCTGTCACTTTCGTATTCACTGACTTTTGATGAATTCATTCCACGGATGCAAGGAGCCAGACTGCTCCTGAGGCTTGACGGACTGCCGCAAGATCTGGGTACTTACTTCTTTGTCTTTCCCGGGGGTACGTAATCGGAATCCTCGTTGTAGATCCTGAGATGGTGGTTGGAGCTGTAGTTGGGATTACTCCTATGATTTTCAGTGAGTTCAAATCATAATACTTCGGAGATCTTGGCTTCCGTCTGCGAATTATTGCTGTTGGTGGAGGCCTTAGAGCAGTGGCTACGAGAAAACGGGTGATTACCCTGACAGTTGTCAATACCCGCTGGGAGTCAGTCTTTTGAAGTACTATAGCTTACCCAATTGCTCGTGGTGGACATTGGTTTTCAAGTGAAGATTGAGGCGGAATTGAGGGTCTACAAATGTCTGTCGACAAACATTGACGCGCGTATAGGGAGATATATATTGAGGAATGAAACATGATAAGAGATGATGATTCGCCATATCACGTAACTACTCGAAAGGTAAGCCCGTGTGTTGACAGCACTATTCGATAAATTACATTCGCTTAGTTTACACGGGGAAGCAGAGTGTGGCATCTAATCCAGAATGTAGTTTCTTTGGAAGCTACCTAAGCATAGGTACGTATATATCACTCCGACGAATCTGTTGACATATCAGGTACTGCAAGGACTGACCATTGTCCAGCTGAGAGTTTTGGTCTAGGTAGAAGTAAGAGATCTCTATAGCACTGACTCTGCTCACACAACCAGTCTCGAACCGCCCCAATGCAATCACTCTGCCCCACTGTCAAGTACTCAAAATACACAGCGGTAGTCTTGCAGTTCTAGATGGACTATGAGGCTAGATGAAAAAGGGATGAGAGATGGGATAGAGAGGAGGCGTTAGGAGATGAGGGAGAAGACGAACAAAAGAGAGGAAGAGTTGTTTGTTTGGTATGCGTGCCCAGAAACGGCAGAAGACTAGAAAATCAAATTCGCTTCTCATCTTGTCTCTCCCTTATTGACTTGAGATAAACTACTTCACCAATCCTCCAACATGTATGCGTCTGATCAAATTCTGAGACCCAGGCAGCGAGTAAGGTTGTTGCTTCATACACCAACGCCCGCCAGGTCTGACCTCACTTTTTATTGGCTCCAGGCGGAGTATACCACGCACTGCCCTTGCCATTGTTGTAATAAGTGCTGCTATTGGGGTTCGAATAGTAATAGGGCCTATCGCTAGATTTTGTTAACTAGTGGTTCCAAACTTGACAAGGGGGAGGAGTCTGACCTGTTGGAGTAATGATAACTGTTGGAGTTTGAGGCGTCGGGGTAGTCGCGAGCGCAATAATGATTACACTACGGTTTTTCATATTAGCCAAGTCCAGTGGACAGGGTCTCAGTGGTTTTACGTTACCTACCTCACGATTGATGCTGGAGCTTTTATAGGTGAAGACTTTGCCAGAGCTAGACATGTTGACCGTTGATGTGGTTGAGGATAGTGTGGGAGCAAGACTCTGATGCGATGGAGATTGAAGGACAGAGGTGTAAGCGCGGGAGAAGATGGAATGGAAAAGAAGATGAACAGAAACAATTACAAGATGCAGAGGTGTTTTCCGTCATACATCGTGACTTTCCAAAAGAGAAAGCGTGGCCGGAGGGTTCGAGAAAGGAAGATTCTCTTATTCACTATTCACGATGACTGCTCAAGTACAGAATCCTCTCATCACCGCTCAGATATGCTTTCAGCGCATCCTCCTGTTCCAAAGCATCTGTATCTCCAACTCAATCATTTCCTCCGAGCCCAATCACCCCCATCAGGTCTTTCTGAATACTTAAAGGTACTTGACGGTGACCGAACTACCGGAAACAGAAGAAGAAGTCAACACCTCGCTGTTCTGTCTGATATCGATCAGAGTAGCACCGGAGGGTCCAACAGTCGACTTGCCAGTCGACGCCTCAGCACCGGTGAAAGTGACCGTGCCAAAGTCAGCAAAGTTGACCAGGGAGCCACTCGACTCGAAGTCCTCGACAATCCACTCGGCATTGGTCTCACACAGGTCGCCATCCACGCCGCCACTGAACGTATGAGTGACCTTCTTACCAGTGGTCACATTCTCGACTGTCGCGGTGCCAGTCGTCTTGCTGCTTGCATCCACGGTGACCTTGATCTTATCCCCGACCGAGATATCGAAGTTGTCAAAGTTATACGCGTAGTCGGGGTACCATTCATACCACGCATCGAACGACACGGAGTCTCCCTGCGCACAGAAGTCTATACCGGTCTGCAGAATGGCGCTGGTACAGGTATCTCCGTCGATACCAACCCAGGCGGAGGCGCAGTATTCGCCCCTGGAGGAGCTGCCAGACGGCACGGACGGGCTGGGGACGGTGAATTCACCCGTCACGGAGGTGTAGCCGGATCCGATGAGCACGGCACCGGCCCAGTTGGAGCTGTATTGCTCCTGGGTGGTCTTGTTGAGCTGCAGGATCTCTTGGGTGTCAGGCACCAGAGGAGGGTTGCTCTTTCGGTTGGCGTTGCGTGCCTGGATGCGGGCCTCATTGCGAGCGCGACGCTTCTCGGTCAGAGGGGCGGCCACGGCGGTGCCGGCGAGGAGGGTGGAACAGAGAATGGTAGAGAACTTCATGGTGAAGGATTGAAAGTTTGCGAGCTGGGCCTGAGATGGAAGATGGAGGAGTGAGTCTGCTCTGATGATCGAATTGAATCAGGAGACAGCAACCCATTTTATACCTCGCTCGACAGTATCCTTGTCAAACTCCGTCTATTCCGTCTACCCCTGACATCAATATCGAGCGATGATACCATTCTGCGAGTTTCGACGAATGCGAACCAGTGATAGCAACTAGCATGAGTTGGGAGAGTTGACCGACTGATTCAGTCGAGCTATGGTATAGACCTGTGCTCAGACATGCAGGATTCTGCAGCACCGGAAGGATTCATTGGTGCGCAAAGCACAAACCCCGACTCTTGCAGAAAAGCGCACTAAGCAAGCCACTCAACTCACTTCGTGATATCTCTTACTCAAGCGTAGTCAAGCAATTGCCAAGCTAACCGCGCATGGCCCGAGACTAGCGTGGTCGGCGATATCCCCCATTTTCCCGGGCGGAGTCCGACGGTGCTGAACCTGAATATATTAATCTTCAGCTTATCGAGGAGATAGTACGGAGTACTAATGGCGGAACACTACTACCATGTTGGTATCCGAACCGGCACCATCCTATCGCCAGGCACTAAGGCCTAGACAAGCCTTCAGGCGAATGACAAGCATTTCAGAATACATGAGTGCGGGGAGTGCAATCTGCGTGACAGTCTTGTGGCGTTCCAATGTAACACTGTTGGTGTGATTGAACATATTAATTCTGCAGATAGTCGGATATCGGCTCAACCGAATGACTCGTGCCTGAAAGGTATGTATAACCTCTACAATATTGTTTTATGCAAGTCATGAGATCGTCATTTGACAACTCTTTCACTCGATTTTCCGACAGCCGATTTAACCAGTGGAATTGTCCGAATAAGTATATACCTTCGGTGTTGAAGATAGCTCGCAACTAAGATACGCCACCAGGATAAGATACAACCCTCCATACTGTTAACTACTCACAGAAACATCACTCCTTTTGAACACCCCCTAGTCCAACAATCTCAGTTTATCTCGACAGTTCCTCCGAATTTCACTACAGCCTTCAACCCCCGCACCGGCTCTTTAGCCAGTACCTCCTGTCGCTTCATTTTCTCCCTCACCCACGTGCCTGTGAGTGCCACGGCCATCACTGGATCTTTAATTTACTGACGAGTCGTGATCCGCGAAAATAGAAATCTTATGTTCGAGGTCCCTGTAATCGCGGACGACAGTCTCGACGAAGACGCTGTTCCGCAACTCAGCCTGGACTTTTTCACGTTAGATGTTGAAGCCCGTGATCTCTTCTTCATCAAGGCCCGGGTTGTTCCGATCATGCCAAGTATTTATCCCGGGCTCTTGTGGAAATACCCTCAAAGCGATAAAAAGAAAGTAGAAAAGTGAAAAGTCCAGTTTTGTCTAACACTCATAACTATACACAGTCGAAGATAACAACATCGTTTAGCTAAAATCAATCTAGCACTTTTAATCCACCCCTATCAATGGCGACATCAAGTCAAGCCCTAACACGACATTCTAAACAAAAGCCAATCTACCCGCTGTAGTCAAGGGTAACCTGCAACACAATCTGTCCATCTCCCGAGATGTTACCACCAATGCCGCCAATATCCGTCTCGGAAGTAGTATACGCATTGTTCACGCTCGCGGCATCAGCCGTAATACTGGAGCAAGTACCCCCATTGGTCTCACAGATCTGCATGCCCTGGACATCAAAGCCCGCATTCTGCGCCGCAATCGCACTAACATCGAAGCCAGACCAACCTCCATTACCAGCGGAGCTGAAATCAAACTCGCCCCACGTAGAGGCGTATCCGCCGCCGTTGTCCTTAGGAATACCGCTGGAGGAGGGAGCGGCAGCGAACCCACCGTTCGTGTCATCGGCGAGCGCGACGTATTTGGTCTCACCAGCGGAAACGTCCAAGTTCAGGGCGGAGTAGCCGTACCAGCCATTCATTTCGCCATCAGGGCCGTACTTGTTCCAGAAGACGACAGACCAGTCCTCGGAGTCGGGGCCGGTGATCTCGAGAACGTGCTTGTAGCTCTGGGCTGCGGAGGAGGAGACCTCGATGATGTTGCTGCCCCAGGGGTTGCCGACGTTGCCTTTGTAGGTGATGTCGGAGCCGGAGGCGGCGGTGGAGGCACCGAAGCCGGAGGTGGAGTAGCCGTCAGAGGAAGTGGTGGAGCTGGACGAGGGAGTGGAAGAGACGGCTGCCGTGGTGGAGGCGGCGGAGTAGTCCTGGCGTTTATTGATAACGTTGGTGGGGTGGGCCAGGGAGGTAGCGGAGAGGGAGGCCAGGAGGAGGAAGGAGTTGGTGAGATGCATTTTGGTTTGTTTGTTTGGAGTTTTGGTATAAAAGACGTGAGGTGTGTTGTAAAGTAGAAGGAGAGTTGGATGTACGTCGCGTCAAGCGATACTTGATCAATCAAGATAAGTAGAGAAGAATAGAAAGAAAGTTAATGAATGTGGATAGTTGCAGTATCGAACACACAACACAGCTGAATCAATGATGGAAAGGAAACCACAAAGACGGGGAATTGAGACCTCTATATACCCATTCCTCCCACCAGAACCAACCAGCCAAGAACCAAAAAAAAAACGCTCAGTCAATTACCTCACGCCAGCCCACGGTCTCGAACGCCATCGCAGAGTATACGGGTGTTAGGACCCTGGTCCAGACTGGAGACGACGACGACACAGACCAGAAAGACCTGCGTCAGCAACGGCCACGACATGGTGTGGATAACCCCCAAGTGCCGTGGAAAAGACTGGAGTTTAGAAATAGACTACAATGAGTGTCATTGACCGCTGTTGCGAATGGAATGAACGGTGGACCAGCTCGGCAGTCCAGACTGGGCTGGTGTGTGGAATGGAGACACAAAAACAATAGGCGATTGGATTTGGACATCCAAAGCAAGCCGATTCGACCAGCCAGCCCACATGCGACATTCTGGAACCAACGAGTGGGCTGTTCCTGGATTTTAAGTTGAGATGCCATTGGGCAGAGTGGAGGATGGGAAGTGCGGGCGTCAGCGGCTGGTCTGAAGTCTACACTGCCTTAAGTCTAACTGTTAAGACTACCGGTTTTCAGTCTTTGTTGTGGTACTTTGTGATGTACGATCTTGGTTGAGATTGACTTTGACAGAGCCGGAACCAGACCAATCAGGCCGGCCTGAATCAAATCTGAAACGATCCCAAGAGTGAGCAGGAGGCACAGCACAGAGAAATCGATGTTTGAGATCAACCAAGAGGACAGAAAATGCAGACTGATCCTGCAATGTCTGGACTCGACTCTAGACCGGCGGGTCTGATCAAAATCTGCTAGCATTGAGAATTGTTGTGTAAAGGATTGCTTTTCACGCTTAGGTCTTGTGTGTGGAGAGGCTAAGACAGCTAGTCATTCTATTTACCCACTTGGCTTGGATGTAGACTCCGCTGTGTTTACACTTCATCCTGCTTGTTCGTCAACAGACACCTTGTCCATGATGTTCTCCCTTTACACTGCACAACTTGTATCCCCATCACCAATAGCACCACCACCACACCAGGACAACACAGTCCCCAGAACAACCTACACGACCCCTGACAATCCCCTGCCCAAAAATAAACCAGAAGAAAGCGCTCCTGAAAATCTCCTCGGCGACCCAAGGAACGCAGCCTCTCGCTCAGGGACGAAAACCAACAAAACCCTTGCCGAGCACTGACTAAGCGCCACTCGACCAATGGCAAAACAATCCACTTTACAATCTTCTCTGGGCGCATTCGTAAGAGGACAACGACAAGCCCTCGTTCCATGGATTCGCAATATGTGGGCTGAAGCAGAGACACAAAAGTACCTCGTTCATTGTTACCAGTGTTGATCACCTACCGTTTCGAGGGTCGTGAGCCCTAGTGGGGTGTTCTTGGGATCAGGAACACGTAGAACAAAGACGACAAAGATTGGAAGTAGAAGGGGATAGAAGAAAAGAAGAACATGTCCCACTGTCTAAATTGTATGAATGATTGGATGCTGATCGCAGAAATGTATTCGCAAGTACTTGGTCGCATGTCGGAAGCCACTTCGTCACCTTCCCACGAGTTCGGGTGGATCGCTCACCCACGACCGGCCCTCGGCAGAATCCCGTTCACATGAAAGAGAACGTGGTATGCAAAAGAGGAAGGAAATCTCGTGGAAATTTCTTGCTGAGGTCAGTGTTCATGGCGGAAGTTGTTTTAAGTTGTGGTTCGAAAGCCACAGGACCGGCGTGTGCTGGCTGGCTTCGAGAAAAACGTTTCGCGATGGTTTTGTGTTCCGTTGCTAGCGGTGGGGATCCTCGTCATGGATTCTGTTAGACGGTGGCGAAGAAAAGAAGATGGTGGTGGAGGTGATGGAGATGGAGCCGGGACAGGGTTAGAAACCACCGTAGCAGCCGATGGGTGACTGAACCTTAGAGCGACGATGGAAATTCCAGAAGACAGTCTATTCCACAGCTAGTATCAACCACTACCTAGATTCCTTGCCGGTCATATAATCGACTCCTTTGTCCTCACACCGTAACTCCCCCAATCTAACAAACATTATTCCCACAAGACTGATCACAATGATACGTCCCCACCCAACTATCATCCCCATAAACATCCAAACCAAGCAACCACCCATTAAGAACCTGATGCAAATAATCCAGATTCTGAGGAACCCCATTACTCTTCCCCTCATCAGAGCACGGATACCCCTCTGTCAACCCTTGATCCCCATTCAACCCACTCCCCTTGACAAACCACCCATTATATTTCCCAAACGCCTGGATGGCATTCCCACCAGACTCCTCAATCTGACTCGTCAGGTAGTTAGCTCCAGCATCGACATTATCCTGCACGTCGTCTGTACATTCCCCGTTGGGATAGTTCGCGCAGTCGACCTGCATCAAGCCGGGGGTGGGACCGCCGGCGTCGGCATTACAGGATGATTCCTGCATGGCGAGGACAGCGAGGATGACCGGGTCGATGTTGTATTTGTTGGCACTGGATTGGAAATATTCATCGTATTGGGCGCAGGGGGAGCCGATGCCGGTGTAGAAGTCCGAGAGGCTGATGGTGTAAATGTCGGAGAGGGAGAGGAAGGGAGGAGTCCAGCCGGAGGTGGCGATGCCGGTGTTGAGCCATTCTTGGGAGCTGCGGATATTGAATCAGTGGGATGGCATGACGTAGTGAGGTGTGATAAAGGATAGGTTGTGTTGATGGGGGAAGAAGAGTGTATGAGAACATACCCGTTGGGTCCGCTGTCAGCGGTCACTTCCTTGGTTGAACCCTCGGCTTTGGGGTTCGCACCGACGCCAGGGTCAACGGACTGAGCGTGCACATGGGCAGCGAGGAGAGCAGCGATAGAGAGAGTCTTGAAAGCCATGATGATGGTATTCTGGCAAACGGTTGATTGAAGAGCAGCCTTTGCCGGAGACCATGAGGCTTTATATCTTCAAGCGCAACATCTCCAGGTCCTCAACGTCCAACTTGACGATTTTCCTAATCCGGTAACTGATATAATCACGGAAGCATGTTCCTGCAGTAGTCAGGAACGTGATCCTTCTCTGCAACATTGCACCATTAATCACAGTCCCGGTTGATACGAACAGTCAGCCCTGAGGGCTTGTTCTCGCGCTAGTCGATCGCCTAGCTACATGGGGAAGACCGGTGCGAGTTAGCGTCGATGAGGACCGGTAAATACGAGGTGGAGGCAGCTTACCAGAGGACCAGGAACTGCCCCTTTTCATGCCGATCTGCAGGATCTTGCAAAGTCTGCATGTTGACGAGTTTCCCGATGGGGTAGGCCGCAAGGAACTATCCCCTGATGTACTTTGGTCGCTTTTTACTATGTTGAAGCTGTATTGTGGACATACACAAGTTAATATGTTCATTAATCATCCTGCCCTGTAGTTATATTTCTTCCATTATCCCATAATCATAAATAAGAATCCCACGTGATAGACCCTCCAACCTGACCCTTGCCATTACCCAAATCCAACTTCCAAAGCAGAAGTCCGACAAACTTTGCAAGAAAGCTTCCTCCAATTAAGCCTCCTTCTTCGACTTCCTCCCCTTCTCGGACCATGGAAAGTGAAACACCGGAATAATAAAGAAACTATTACTATCGTCCGCAATACCCGCCAGCGCAATATACCAAGCCAAGAACGCCGCCAGCAGCGCAAAGAACCCGCCAGTTTTGATGATGGCCGTATTCGGCATCTCCGTTCCGCCGCGCCGCATGTACCCGATTCCGAGAAGTAGGAAAGCGAGATCAACGGACAGGAAGAGCGAGAAGAATGTCACTGTTGACTTCACGGTGCAGGTGAGGAGGATGAAGGTGAATATGAACCAGCCCTGCGGTTGTTAATATGTTAACACGGAATGGAGGGAAAGGGTGGACACGTACCATGAGGAATAGACCCAGCGAGTCATAGAACATTCCCATTGATCCGTTGTCTGCTGCCTTTAGAGCAGCTTGGATATTGAATCCGCCAGGGGTGAAGACGATGGCCAGGGAGATCCAGAATCCGCCGTACGAGGACAGTGCCGTAGCACCAAATGTATTTCCAGCGGCCATTTCCCTGAGAGATAAAATTAGCCGCCACATTCACATAACTCTCCAGGTGAAGACATACCACATTCCGGCCAACAACTGCACCAACCCACCATACGCAAACGCCGATCCAACCACCATATTCGGCTCGGTGATATCACGCGCTTGCATATTGATACATCCCAGAATGAACGTAGTCAACGCAAAGCCCGCGAGGCCCAAAGGCGCCGGGTTACCGATTTTACGATTCTTCACGGACCGATACAGACCCGGCTGCAGCTCACCACCGAAGGCCGGAAGCTGGGTCTCAGCGGTATTCACATGCGCCAACGGACCAAAGTCGACATGGTACGAGCGACGATGGTCCTCGTCGTTGGCGTAACTCATCCGAATCGTATCGGCCGCCATGCTGTACCGGTTGCCGGCGTAGCTGGTGCGCTTGTTGTCGTGCGTGACGGCGTCGGGCGCATGGTCGAAAACCACACTATGCCGGTTGGGATTGTTGCTTTCTTGTACTATGCTAGATCGCGCGTAGTCCTGAGCGATGCTGTCATGGTGGGCGTGTCCATGGGTCGGTGGCTGGGTCTGGGCGATCCCAGTACCGCTATCGTGAGTTTCGGTCGCGGGAGCGGACATATTGGCAGGAGTAAATGACAACGAGAATGCTCAAACTGAAAAAAAAAGGAGATGGTGGATTCCGCCGAATTTATGTGCTGTCCCAAATCCCAGGAATCTGGAGCTCTGTTCCCTCCCACGCGGGGATCGACACATTCCGTTCGTCCATGGTGGATCTACTGCAGAGAATAGGGAGGAGAGGGGAGGTAGAACTGGCGATGGACTAGTCGATCGATCAATAGTGCAGCAGCTGGATCACTTTCGGGGCCGTGTCATTGGGCGCGGACGGGCAGTACTACTCCAATTGCAGAGCTCTCCCCGGAGGAAGACAACATGGGGAGAAGGAAGAAGTCCCGACGAAGTTAAAGGAGGAGAAGCTTTACGGCGCACTTAATTTTGTGAAACGTGCCGAATGGAACTATCACTGGATGAGGAGGATCCACCATGAAGTCTATTCACGTCTCCTACTGCAGGATATCGATGATGCTTGCATTGACAGCATGCAGCTTGCTTGCCACGGTGGCGACGGCAATGAGGGGATTGGAGAAACAGTGAAATACCCCGGATTCATTCACCTGAGCGTTGGAGATGCTTCTTCCATCATTGCATGAAGCTATAAATTTTCTTCCTACATGTGCCTGACTCAGTCACAGATTCCTTAATCTCCCATCCGAAAACTAGCGAACTCTCTTACTGGTTTAGCAACCGGCGATGTCGAAGCTAACTGCTAGAGCTGGCAATCGTATCGAAACCAGACCGGGTCACCGGAAGCAGGGACGCATTCGGAGAGGAAGTGGAGACAAAAATGGAGCATCGTTGGAGTTTGTATGCACGGGACAGCATTCCTCGTCTGTGCGAGCCACCCCGTTGGGATAGGGAGGTCTGCAGTACTTATCCTCCTCCCGTTGTAGGTAAATGTGATTGAACATCCTGCTAGATGAATGGAAGTTCTTGAAATTGGGAACAGACTTCTAGAGTGACTGAAAGATGATATTCACAAGTCAGAGTCTGATGATCACTGCCTCGCTTATATGCGGCACGTGATATTCACCAGGGCTGGGGAGTCACGTGTATAAAAAAGGCCCTGACCCTCCCTTCCCACCGCCTTCCACCTCCATCCTTCTGCAATCCCGTGATTTCATTCTGCTTGCCAGCGTGCAGCATCCGAGGATCTTCCTCCGGCGTGGATCAACTATAGTCCTTGAAGTCACGTGATCATTCAGGGGGTCTTATACTCCGCTTGGATTAGATGACCAATAGAACAACACATCACCTCAACATCTCTTGAAGGATCACGTGAGTCTAGTAGTCTTGTAGATGCCTGGGCTCATCTACTTCTCCCTCTACAAATCTATCTATCAGCGTCCTGCACGTTAGAGATCTGATGGCTATGGTCATTTATCATATTGTCCACCTTGTTCCTTCTCATCCTTCCTCGCTCTCTGTTCCCTCACCTTTTCCGTATTCTTTAGTTCTGCCTCATGTCTCAATATATATTTTTCAGATCTGATATCCAACTCTGGCGATACAAGGATTTCGAAAAATTGCTGTGGACTCACAGCCGCTAACTACTGCGAATAGCAAGTTGAACAAGAATTGAATATGACAAGGATATTGGCTGTGTTGGCTGGCGGTGCTGAAATCTGCAATCATTCGACAAAGGCCACTTGGAGCACATCGCTAGATGAACCATTCAATATCAATACCAAGGCCTCCCACAAAGGCTATGAACCAAGAGTACCAACTTTTCAACCTCTATGATCACCGAGAGTATCCATTAAACGCATAGGATAACCAAATGACGACATGTGGAATGGAATGTTTCAGAGATCCCGCTATTGATGATGCACGAAAAAAGATTCATGAACGAACCAAACCATCGAAAATCTTGAGCCGGAGTCTTTCTCGCAGCAGCAACACCGAACGATCTGTCTGTCGCGGGCCAGAGCTGCCGATACCTTCTTGAAATGTTCCATGAGGATACGGAAGTCTATTTGCACCAACGCAAGGTTCCCAGCTTAAACATAGCGTCATGATTTCTCAGATCGTGTAGAACTTTCGATCTGAAGTCGCTGCATTACCGGACGAGTTTCAAGGAACCAGAATCAAGAGAGACGAAGATAATTTTATTCTCAATTTCAAATTGAACTGGTCAGACGCTCTGACCAAGATTCGAAACGAGATTGAAGATACTATCGTAACCACCCCTATGACCACGAGTCAGACTAGACAATCCCTCTCCTTCCTTCAATCACTGAAGCCCTCAACAATTTGGATGACGAGACGCAGTTATGCCTCCCTATAGATTTCCTCAGGCCAAGGAGAAGGGCACGTCAACGAACTCTTCAATGCAGCTCTACAACAGCAACCAAGTCCCACTATTCTACAATGAGCTCGACTTTAATAGTGACGATCAATGTTGCCAAATGTACGCAGAGACAAATGCGGAAACGCAAGGGAATGCCAAAATACCCATATGCGGACGATATATCCACGAATTCAACAGGTCTCTACAGAGATAAGTCTATCGCATCATTTTCCGAGATGCCCGTGAACTTTGCCGAGTCAGGAATAGTTTAGCGGTCCTTATGGGCCGCTATCTGCCCGAAAGCACGCAACCATCACTGTTAGCAACATACCCATATACCAACCTAGACTATCAGCGTCACATTCATCGCCTGCGATGGCATCAGCTGATGCTTTTCATGGCAAAATTGAACATTCCGAGACCGTAGCAGACTCTGAATGTTGCGCAAATAATATTCTTCCCGGATGAGCGAAGGATGCCCTAGCGCTTGTCGAATTTCCAACTATGTTACGCAAATACGAGATACGGGATGGCAATCGCGGACTTCATATATAGATTTTTGATCTACAGAACCATAACAAGCAGGTCCATCCGCAATATCGCGGTCGACTATCTACAGTTTATCAAAGGCTCTATAGCTACGTTGCTATTGGACTAGGCCGGTCATCCTTATTGATACGGTTGGTTATGCTTGAAAGGTGTTACGCCTGGTTCTTTCAAAAGATGTGGAAAAATGATCCAAGCCATGTGTAAGGCACCGGTCTGTTGACTTTACCACTGCACTACATGCCAAAAAGGCACAATGAATGACCAACAGGTCATTCAGTCAACGTACTATAAAGTAAGCTCTCCGGTCAGCGGTCCTACGGCCAGGACCCTGACAACATGTAGACGTATTCTATGGACATGGACTGGCAACTAG
Source organism: Aspergillus affinis (assembly GCF_023601865.1). Taxonomy (NCBI): domain Eukaryota; kingdom Fungi; phylum Ascomycota; class Eurotiomycetes; order Eurotiales; family Aspergillaceae; genus Aspergillus; species Aspergillus affinis. The sequence goes on from NW_026515871.1 coordinate 156,950, forward strand.
TTGAGAAGTAAAGGGCTACACGCCCAGGATTTCAAGGAATAGTATGGCCGCCTTGATTTGCTCATGAAGACTGTCGATGGCAAGAGCGCCCACATCGAAGCCTTAGAACAGAGAAAGGCTAGACTAAGACCATCCAACCGGCCAATATCTGGGAACTACCTGTTTTCAAGGCTTTATTTGGAATACTAACAGAAGGTGCTAATATGACCTTATACCTTGACTATTTTCATAAACGCAAGATCATTGCTAGTTGTACATTATCTTTTCTACTTGCAAGCCCATCGTGTTCCTTTCGAGTGAAATCGGTGACATTTCTCCAATGAGACTATAGCCTGGCCACTAGGTGACAATCCGCTGCGTAAATATGTTTAGAACTGCCTATTATGCGAATAACAACCTTTAGTGTTGGAACGATGTTATCAACCAGACCAGAGAAGTGGAGTATCTTGACCTAATCCACATACCGCACAGCACCT